>NC_081557.1:240940427-241076177 GCF_022355385.1 Mustela nigripes | reverse complement strand
TTGACAGAGAGAGATCACAAGCAGGCAGAGAGGCAGGCAGAGAGAGAGGAGGAAGCAGGCTCCCCACTGAGCAGAGAGCCCGATGTGGGCCTCGATCCCAGGACCCTGAGATCATGACCTGAGCCGAAGGCAGCGGCTTAACCCACTGAGCCACCCAGGCGCCCCATCCTAGGGCTTCTGAAGCTCAGAGATGATCATGGAGAAAGAAGAATCCCTTAGTAGTGGGAATTGTTCGGTTAGGGTTGGCACTGCTTCCTTAACTGAAGCAGAGTGTCATCACTGTCATCGTCGTCATGGTCTTCATCTTCATTGTCATCATCATCGTCATCGTCGTCACTTACAGAGCATTTACTATACTCCAGGCACCACTGTGAGTGCGTGTGATATGCTAACCCAAGTAATCCTTATACTGACCTTAAGTCCTGTGAACTATTTCAGTTGTACAGAACGAAAGCTCTGTGAATGCAGACATTTTAGACATTGTATGACCTCTGACCCTAGAACAGTGCCTGGAACTTAGTTTGTGCTCATCAGATACTAGTTGAATGCACAGTTGAGGAAAGTGAGGCACTAGTCAAGAGAAGCTCAACATTTTGGGTGAAAAGCATGTAAAATTGCTCCTTTCCAGCTATTGAGGGTCTGTGAGGCCAGCATGAAGATTCTTTTATTTCCTTCCTAAACCCCAAATCAAATAGAACCTAGACATAAAAAGCAGCCACATGGAAAATGGAGTGCCAGTTTTGCTACTGACAAGCCTAGATTGGAGAATGTGGCTTAGATGTTGGGTATTCTCAGTTTCCCTAATACCTCACCCCAGGGAGTATTTGGGCCCGAGGATGCAGACACATACTCCTGGCCACTGTTTCATGGATGTAGAACCCCAAAACATAGAACCAGAAAGGGACACTGTCACCTCTGTCTGCAGATGACCAGCATAGCATGATGTATGTTTAAATCATGGAGAAAAAGAAGAACATGGGGTACAGTTCTGGGCCAGGTAGATGGTAAACCTGAGAAGGTGGCAGAGATGACATGTTCAATTCCTTCTCCTGACCTCACGTGTCATAAAAATTACTTGTCTCTCGGGGGAGATGTGGACAAGTAGTGACTGGGGCTAGAAGTGTTATTTCTTTTTTCTTTCTTTTACCCCAGTGGGCTACTTTAGATATCATCATCATCATCATCATCATTATTATATTAAAATATAGTTGACACAGAATGTTGTATTAGCTTAAGGCATAGAACATCGTGATTCAGCATCTCTATATGTTATGCTACGCTCACCACAAGAGCTAAAAAGTGTTGTTTCAGGATTGTTCCCTCTAGGGAAGGGAAGGTCTATGAAAATGTGAAGATTGGGAAATAAGCGTTCTCCCTAAGACTAGATCCAACGTCTGCTGGGCAGCCATGTGGTCTTGGATCTTCCACCTCCCAAGGAAAATAGACTATGCTAATTCTGAAACCATTAGATTTGTCCCTGATTTTCCTATGACAATCTCTGCAGACCCAGGGCTGGTGTAAATCTCGGTGATTTTGATATGCAGATTATAAATCTCTCTAAGGCTTACTTGTCCTCATATAGCTGCCACCAACCCCTGTAACTGCCTGATAAACATCAAGAAGAGGAAGTATTCCAGGCCATCCACTTGGGAAGCTGGAAAGTAGTGGGTGCTTTCTGCTCAGTGGGTTTTCCATACCCCTCATAATAATAATAACTGCAAGATGCTTTGAGCCTGGGCAAGAGTGTGAAGAAGCAGCAGTTATGGTAAAAAGGCCTTCTCCCTGAAGGGGAGATTTCAAGAAATTCAGAAAATTGGCTGGCGGACTGGTTTTGGCAGATTTAGAGAGAAGGACTGGACAGGATAAAATCAGAGGTCTTGGGAAAAGAGATTACAAGCTGAACAAAGGAAAACGGATTTTGATTTTTGGAGAACTTCAGAATTATTAAAAGATATGCGAGGAGCACAGTAGAACATTGGTTGAGGAAATTGATTTTAGGAGCTTAAAGGGTGCATTTCAAAGAAAGTGGTATTCTTCCTTGAGGATTGATGTGGGCTGGGGCACCGAGGCCGTGATCCAAATAGCAAATGGGAACATGATGTTGAAGCCTTATAGGAGGCAAGAGATGTTACATCCCAGAAGGTTCAACGAAGCTGGAGATGAGTACTCATGGCTCTTGGAATAGGTAAAACATCGGTGCCATTATGAGAATAATGGAAGAGAAATGTAAATGAAACTCTTTTTAACTACATTTAGTTCCAAGTGGTCTTATAAGCTGATGAAGCATATATTTAGAGAGCGCCTTTAAGAGTCTTACTGTTGAACTGCCATTCTAATTGACCGCTGTATTTTAAAGTATGCCGAAAATAATAAATAAATGAAAACAAGGCAGAAAACTTGTAGCCTATTAGACTGTGACACAGTTTCTTCCAATAGGGCTCTGGTAGTGCTGTGCCTAGCATAGTCTTGCTTATTTGAGGGTTCTTGTGCTCGGGGGGCATGTTTGGCAGTGGGAACATTGGGAATCCTATGTATTTAAATGAACTACCCTGCAGGAAGTGCTAAAGTGAATGCTTTGTACATGTAACAATTCTTCTCTTACTTTCTTTAATTTAATAATAACTTTGATTTAAAAAGAAATTTGAGAATCCATTTAAGAAAAGTTATTTGCAGTTAAGGGGTCTACTGGGGAGAAAATGGAACAGAGCCTGACCCCAAAGGATATATTATCTCTTCACTGAGCTTGCAAAGAAAGGGACAACTGCTGTTTAAGGCACCATTTAGAAAGACAATCTGTTGAAGTATTTTTAAAGCATGATGGATGTTTAGTCCTCAAAAATATTGTTTAGCGTATTAAAATGCTAGGAGGCTATTGACTGCTGTGCTTTCCTCCATGTTTATACCATAAGACGTGAACAATTGCAATTAGAAGGACTATTCAGGTTAAGAAAATACAGACAAAAAAAGAAAGCAAGAATTTGGGATTGAAGCATTTAATATAAATTGCCAGTACTGATATGACTCACCAGGCAAATGAGAAAGAAAGTGAAGTGTTGGCGTGGGTGGAGGGTGCCTCCGAAGGGAGTAGACCAGGATATTTTTATCAGAATGCACATATTAAGAGTCTACTCAGTTGATGGCTGCCTGTAAGGAACGTATAAAACGAGTTAGTGTGTGTAATTATATCCAGGCCTGTTCTCCTCCAAAGAATTTTGGAATCTAAGACATAAGTGGTGCCAGGTCTGACATAGATGGGGCAGAAGTGGATGGCAGATGCAAATCTGAAATGAGCTACTGTGCACAGGAAGAGGGACAAGTATAGGTATTGCATTCATTGAAGGTCAAGAACAGAGGTCAAGCATTAGAGAAGCTTAGGAGTAATCACCAAGAGAAAATTGAGAATCAAAATATGATGAAATGAATTTAAAGGATAACCAATTAAAATCCACTCATGTTCCTTGTGTTTTTCTAGCCCTTTTCTATTAAAAAAACAAAACAAAACAAAACAAAAAAAACAACAAAAAACTCTGTGCCAGTATCTTTTTTTTTTTTTTTAAAGATTTTATTTATTTATTTGACAGAGAGAGATCGCAAGTAGGCAGAGAGGCAGGCAGAGAGAGAGAGGAGGAAGCAGGCTCCCTGCGGAGCAGAGAGCCCGATGCGGGACTCGATCCCAGGACCCTGAGATCATGACCTGAGCCGAAGGCAGTGGCTTAACCCACTGAGCCACCCAGGCGCCCATCTGTGCCAGTATCTTTACAAATTTTTGTAAATTAGGATTAGACTCTGGGAATAACCTCTCACTTGATAATTACTTTCTGCTTCCCAGTCTCCAAAGCTTAAATCCTTTTCTACACTAACAGATCTTATGATTATGCAGAACTGTATAGTGAATCAAGTTGCTATTTTCAGCATATCAGAGTGCTAATATCCAAAGTCTTAGTGTTGGATGTGAGTTTCAATCCTGCCTCTGCCACTTAACTGGTGTGTAACCTTCGACAAGTAACAAAGTTTTCTAAATGTCAGTTTCTGCATTTGCTAAGAGGTGGAATAGTACTTACCCCACATTTGGGGTTTTGTGAGAGAAGGCAAGGTGATGAGTGCAAAACATTTAACAGAACGCTGACATATAGTAGGCATTCAGTAAAAGATAGCTATTTTTAATGCTTTCTTTCATAAATGTATTCATTGTTTAGTAAGTATTTATTGGGTTCCGAGTATAGCCAGCAACTGTTTTAATCCATTGGAATGCATCAGTGAACAAAACAGATTCTTGCTCCTAAGTTGACATCTTTGTGAGTAGAGCAGAAATAAATAAACCTAGTAAATAAATGCAACATGGAATCTGGCTGTTAAGTGATGAATCCTTTGGAGAAAATAAAAATAAACAGTAGAGCAGGGGGTATGGATAGTGGGAAAACTGGGAGTAAGAGAGCATTTTCCAGTTTATACAGGGTCCTTCATATTGGCTGCATTGAAATGTTGACATTCCAATGATGATTTAAAAGTTCAAAGAGTCGCCTATGTGGACAGGTCGGTAAAGAGGACTTTAGGGTGGGGAGAAGCGCAGTCAGTTCAAAGGCTTTAAGGTGAAAGTGTGCCTAGAGCAAGAGGCCAAGATGATGGCAGGGGAAATTAGTAGGAGAGGAAGTTAGATATGGAATGGAGAGGATGGCTGCATTGCTCAGGGCTTTGTTGGACATTAGATGAGCCTTGGCTTTTACTCTATGTGAAATGTGGAATTATTTCAGAGTTCCAAGCAGAATGGTAGCATGATTCCATCCATTTTCTTACATTTTAGAAGGTCTGCTCTGTGTGAGGTGATGAAAGTAGACTGAGGGCAAAGATGGAATCTGGGAGAGCAGTTAAGAGGGCATTGCTATTATCCAGGTGAGAGACAAAGATGGCTTGGACCACAGAGGTAGCAACAGGGATCATTACAGGGGCAGGGTTTGGGATATTTTGAGGACAGAACCATCAGATTTCCTCATGGACAGATGTGGACATTGGAAGTCAAGAATAATTACCAGGTCTTGGCCATCAAGACCATCAAGAATGATTATAATAAATATAAGACTCATTTTCTTACAATTTGTGGCTTCTTGTTTTATGCACTTAAAAAAGAACAGTGAACTCACTTGTGCTTCTTTTCATCCTCCACAGCACTGTGAAAATGGTATGCCCAAATTTGGTGCCAAGTTAATAGTTGTTCAACCTTTGCGGGGCATGGGGACAACTCTATTGCTCAGAGAAAATACTAGGCATGAAAAAGTAGTGAGGCCTTCCAGAGAAAACTTCTTTACTTTACAGCTTGATCTAGTTCCATCCCTGACTCTTTGTCCCCCATCAGATTGTCTGATCCAGGCATTCTGCTACAGACATTCCCCCAAATTAATACGAATGCACTAAACCTTCTTGATTGCAGAAATAGTCTCCTTTGTTAGGAGCCTTGGTAATGATCTGGCCTTATTTTCTGGCCACATGGAGACAAGTACTATGCATGAGTGTGGACACTGGATGCAATTACCCAAATAAGGAAGTCCTAAAAAGTCTAAATCTCTTTTTACATGGGCAAAAGGGGTTTTCAGTTCTTCTCTTTATGTGGTGATATATTCTTAGGAACTAAAGAGAACTGCCCAGTATATTCTGGAAATGATGTATTTCATTTCTGCATTGGATTTATATTCTTGTGAACATTTACAGATGGGATACATAAAAACTTTCACACTGAGAGGAGAAGCAAACATTATTTCTGGGAAGACCAAAGGAAAAATAAATTATGTAGCTCACTTACTATTTCTGTTTTGTCATCGTAATCAGTGAGTCACAAATATAAGCAGAATGTTGAATCTCAACAGTTGTAAATAGAGTTCAGAAATGTAGTGTCTGTTCCAGACAGGAGACCTGAAGGTGAGGAGTATCAGGGCATAAATGAAATACCTTGATTTAGCTATAACTGTCCCTGTCACTATAAACTGGATGTGTTTTTATTGCACAAGGTGCAAAGGCTCGTTTATCAGTGATTCTCTGCCCTTCCAGCAAAGGGCTGAGAGTCCTACTTCTGAGCTCAGGGAAGGCAAACATGGGGTGGATCTCTTTGATCTATTAGCTGGGGTTGAACCAGAGCTGCCTTTAAAAACCATCTGGAGAGTTGAAACATCGCTTTAAAAAAGGACTACCAGGAATGACCAGAATAAGTAAAGGTGAACAGTGGGAATCGTTTTCTGGTAAAATCCCAAGTGTATCAACTTATAAATTTATATAACAAATACTTTTGTAGGAAGTGGTGCTGGAAACTGAATGTAGGTTGGGGGAAAATCAACTGTTCATAACATTGTATCAGAGGATAAAAGGAAAAAGGATAAAATGTAAGTGCAAATGAAAGAGGAATGAAGTGACTCGAATCTTACATAGAAATTTATGTGAGAGATCTGATCAGATCTGAGAAGTTAAAGGTATGCTCTACCCTAACAAATAGTAAATCCAATTCTGATTTCAAGTATGGTCTCTAGTTGCTCTTTTTGAAAGGTCGATTTTTCTTGCATAAGTATTGAATGTTATCAAATAGATCTCTTTTCAATATTCTGACTTTAAAAATTTTGATTGTAAAAATATTCTGGTATTTCTTAAAAATTTTTAGTAGAAATGGTTTAAAATAAAAATATTTTTTGTTTGAAAAATGTGTAGACATTTTTATGTGTAATTGTAATTGAATGTGTAGACATTTGATGTATAATTAGGATTCAGGGACAGATCTGGAACAGATCGAAGTAAAATAATGTTGTGAATTGCAAAGAATGCTAAGTTTGGGAACTTGAATTAAATTAAAATGAGCATTTCCTGACCACATCTAGAGGCAGCATCTAAAACAATTTTAAAAGACCACCAGAAAATTCTGTCGTCATTTTAATTTCAGAGTTAACTTCTTAAAGTCCTTTCATTTCTCTCTTGCATCTAGTGAATCTTCTCTGTTATGTTCCTTCTGCTTCCGGTTTTTGCACTCATTTTGAGGTCTAAATCCTATGCTGTAATCTACTTTCTTAGGATTTTCTCCTAAGGTAAAAATCAAGGTTTCCTGAAATTGGCCTACCCAAGTATAATTATTTAGAAAAAGGTAATAGCTATCCTGCCTTTTCTTCTTATCTTGCAACTGTGAGATTGCAATAAAATGAGCTCAAGTGATGGAAGAGGAAAGTCCTGAGATCAAAAGAAAAATAAGTAAAAAGAAGGATGCTCTGTGGATAAAAGGATGGCTTATAAAACTTTCTCTGCCTCCCCAGCTCTGAGTTCAGTGCTGCTGCTTCTCTCCTTACCAACTCCCACTTCTGACCTCCTCATACCAAACCTAGCAGGTTTGATGATTTTTACCATTCATGCACACTTCTATTTATTTGTTGCTTTTCCCTCCAAGACCATGATGGCTACATACTATGTTCCTTGTCTTTTATCTAAGTGAATTACATAGAGTAACAGGCACACAAATATGTTTCATTTTGAAGGAAGAAAAACAAGAAGAAAGGAAGGAGAAAGGGAAGAAAATTCACTTATCCATTTCTCCATGTCTTTCTACATGTAGCTGTCTTCAGAAGTTCCAGATTTAAGCTAGAGTGATATGTCTTTTGATTTAAATAAGGGGCGGTTCAACATCAAAATTTGTATATTTATATGTGTGCACACATGCATATACTTATAACACATGTTAAAATATTTATATCAATATATAATACACACATTTATAGAGGACATGTATGTGTATATACACATGATAAGATACATATATGATATATATGATAGGATGAAAAATGTATATGTGTGTGTGTCACATACATATCTATATAAAGTTTTCATGCTGACGTTTCAATGACGTTATGTTTTGCATAAAACCAACACTGACTACCTAATTAGATGACAGGTTTCTTTATTATTTCTGTACTATTATATCTCTCTAAATATGTAACTTAAGGCTGGTGTCTGACAGATGCGTAATAAATGTATATGGTTCGATTATACTGACACTAATGAAGATACCAAACAGTCTTAAGCTAAATGAAAAAAATCCTTGTATTTTTGAATGATGTTTTACTATTCGAGTAGTTAGGAGGATGAGATGTAAGCCAGAGAAAAATGTTTCAGCTATTGAATTTAGGTGAAGGATAAATTGAATATAATTATTTATAGCTCATAGGATGATCATAAAATATATATATATATATATATATATATATATATATTTTATAAAATCCTGGACTAGGGTAATTTTATAAAATTATCCTAGACCAGGCTTACAGTAAATGCTTAATAGGTAGTAAGTTCCTTTTATTATCACACAATAGGAATTCAACAGATAGGACAGGTCTTAAAGGTTGCTACGTACGTTCTAAAAGTTCTTAATTACAGGTTTAGTGTAGAGTAATCATAACATTTTCCAGTGCACATGCCATCAGGAAACAGCATCCAGTGATGGGTGATAAAGTTAATTACTTTAGGAGATTTCTTTTTTCCTTCTACACTACTTTAAGCCAAATTTATTTTTAAGAAGAAAAGTGATACTATCATCAAATTAGAATATCAATAAGCTCTATGTTAGAAGTACAGTTTCTTTTGAGGCTGATCCAGGAGATTCCGGGAAAGATAGCAATGGTTTGTAATAGTGCCAGCAAGGCTCCCCATGCATTTAACTTTGGAATGTTGTAGATGAAAAATGTTGGATTTTTGAATGTGAGAACTGCATTCTTCTTGGAAAAAAAAAAAAGCAAATGATCTAATGTTTTTAGCATCTAAACTAAAACTTTGCCTTAAAATTGTTCCATATATGATTAATGTAATTCAGCAATTTTACCACCATCATAATATTCCTACATGCAACTTATTTCAGATCATCTAAGGCATAAAGAGAAACTTGATGTATTTCCTGTTTAATAGTGTCAGGATTCATATGGCCTTATCCTTGATCGTAACCTACTGTCCATTTAGAGTTGAACAAGAAGATTGAGAAGAATTTCCTACTCATATTTCTAAAGAAAATATAAACTACGTAATAGCAAACAGTGAATGATAAATGATTGTTTTCAGAATGTTGCTTTATATCATTATGTGATTATCTGTGATACTCCATTCTACTCATATAAAACAAAATGCTGGGAGCTTTTGAGTGGTGAACAGAGTGGAGGTAACACAGGACCATCTAATAACTTCCCATGCATTGAAAGTACAAGGTGATTTGATTATTTCATTCAAAGGAGTAAAAACTTCTGGAACCAACAGAAAGACTAATTAAATACCCCAGAAATGGCAAGGACAGCTTCACAGAGGATGTGTTATCTGAGCTTATTTTTTTAAGAACAAGATTTAATTGAGAAGACAGTTTATATACAGGAAAGTGGAGGTGTGGAAAAAGAACAAAGAAATGATGGAAAATGACATGGATGAGGTAGCCACTGTAGAATCATACCGAATCAGGATGGAAATGTGGACAAAGACCGATCATGAAGGGTCTTATGTGCCATGCTCTAATCTTCAGACTTGATCTGTAGGTACAGGAGAGTCACTGAAAAAGGTCTGATCAGATGATCAGAGAAGAAACATCACACAATATCTACTTAGGAGGGAGTACTTTAACAGAATCATGGAAAATAGATAGGAGTTGGCAAGATGGGAGGCAGGAGGACTAAAAGAGGCCATTCCAAAGGCCACTGCTAGTGAGGCTGGGAAGGAAAGTCAAATTCAAGAAATATGTAGGAAATGTAATTGACAGAGCCTGGTGAACAATTAAAATGTAAAATATGAGTAAGAAAGTCAGACTGAGTCTAAGAGTTTGACAACTGATGTGGTACCTTTTACCAAGACTAGAAATAGAGAGGCGGAATTTTGCAGATTTCAAAGTCGTGTTCAATATGAGCTTTTGAAATTGGATTGTATTTTCCAATTGTATTTTCCAAAATGTATTACATTTAAATGCTTCCCTTCTACAAAACAGTAAACAAAGAACAGAAAAGTCATTTTTCAGGGTGAACATAATTTTACTGTCGACAGCAGTATTCTGTGGGGATGGTTAGAGATCACAAAATAAGGTCAATTGGCATGTTTTGACTTACGTACCTTTGTATAGTAAAGAAAATGAATACAGTAAGATTTTTCAATCCCTTGATAATAGCAATATGTATGAATTATATTTCTTAGTGCATTAAGAATTCTCAATTCATGTTGACATAAAATAATTCATTATCTTAAAAAGATAGAAGTTTATCTTTATTTTATGTTGGATATGAGAATCCTTTCTTATTTATATGCATTTGGGGTGCAAAATGTAAATTTATATGAGCATAGTTTTCATTTTTAAATTCTCACAAGTTAGTTGTTAATCTGGCATCTATCGGTACTTGGAGAACAACTAATAAGCTCCAAGTTACTAACTCAGGAATACTAGATTTATAATAGCCTGTGCCCAGACTGAAATATGGACTCTTAGTATTCTAGCATATCCCATGTGCTCTAGATGTCATTTTTCGCAATTTGAAAAGATGGGATTACTGGAATCTCACCACAAGAGAATCTAACTTGAAGTAGTAGAAGTGATATGTTGGAGCACATCTTCTGTCTTTCGCTTGTCAGAATCCCAGACTGAACATGTAGCTACTGCTTAATGAAACATTACCTCGAGGAACATAAATTGCTTCTGGTACCACATATGACTTCCCTTTGGAAACATTCTCTCCCTTGTCTGTCAGCCTGTGGATGTCTCTGGACTGTACTTAGGAAACCCTTAGTTAGTTATTTGTTAATTGGGCCGAATGGCCCCACTAAACTGATGGGAATCAGGGTCTTTTCAGTCTCCCCTTTCCCTTACCTATTTGATTTCCTTTACTAGTGCCTTGGGGAGAGAGGTGTGTCTTCACAGTTTCCTCACCAGAGTAAGCTGAGTCATTGGATATTAAAGAAAGACATTTCACAGACCTGTACCCCTGGGGATAAAAATATATGTTTATAAAAAATAAAAAATTAATTAAAAAAAAAAAAAGAAAGACATTTCAAAAAGAGAGAGACACCACGATGTTCTACCTGGTGATGGTTCTAAGGGCCAGAATAGGCCAAAACCATTTCGGGGATAAATAAAACCTGTGGTGATTTTAATTCAGATTCATTTGCAACTCAGAATCAATGACTGTCATGATGGGATGTATTTAGTTAATTCTTTAAGGACATTTTGTATCCTGTTCACAAGCTTATAGTCATCTTGACACTTGTCAGAATTCTTTTTTTTTTTTTTTCTTGTTCAGGATTACTAAACGAGCTATGCTCTTTAAATAAGTCCATTTTTGTTAGTAGGAAAAAATCGAAATAAGACAAAACTACAAGAACAAACAATATATAAAGAAGCAACAATTTAGGAACACTAGAAATCTTACACTGAGAGGAATTTTTGTGTATTTTTTAAAGATATTTTTATTTATTTATTTGACAGAGATCACAAGTAGGCAGAGAGGCAGGCAGAGAGAGAGGAGGAAGCAGGCTCCCCGCTGAGCAGAGAGCCGGATGTGGGACTTGATACCAGGACCCCGGAATCATGACCTGAGCCGGGCTTTAACTCACTGAACCACCCAGGCGCTCCTTTTGTATATTTAATATATGTTGATATTTCATATTTTGATTCATCACAAAGAATCAAAGACCAAAATGTAGAACTTTAATGAACTATGATTGTACAGAAACAGTACATACTGATTTTATTACTGTTCTTAATTCTTCCTACTTTTGTAGGCACTTTGTTGACCCTGTACTATTTGCCATTCCCTTTTATTAAACATATCTTGAGTGCCTACTGGAAGGAAGGTATTGGGCAAGGTGCAACAATTCTCTGTGGTAGAATGGTAACAAATTACATTATCAAATTCAAAGTTTCCAGCTTTTAATAGGGAACACTAAGTGCCATATACACAGAAGTCACTTAATAAGTATTTTTTGGCTTGGACAAAATTGAATAATGACAAATGGCCATGTAGGTGTTATGGGAATCATCCCAGGAAACAAAATGTCTTTGTTGTTGCTGAGAGAGTTAAAGCAAAACACGGCAATGACTAACTTGTTCTAAGATATATGTGTGACATTCTATTTATGATACATGATAAGCAATATTTTATTAGTATCCTGATCTTCTTGAAGGGATATCCTCCACCATTTGATTTTGCTCTTAATATTGTAAGTTCATGTCCTTATTAATATCACTGTTAATATCCAGATAACAGGAGTGAAGACAATGTAGCTTATTGCTTAGATGGTTAACTCCAGTGAATACAGTTAGTATCTTTCCTGAGTCTTTAATTATTATCATTTATCATTTTTTTTCTTCTTAGAATAGCTGAATAAGGATTGCATTTAGCTCTGGTTTCTCTCAGAAGCAGACAGTACCATGTGCATTGACTTCAGAAGTCCTATCAGGAGGCACTGGAGAGGAGATGGCTAAGTGACCCAGTGAGGGAGGGGAGCCAAAACAGGGTACATATATTAGTTATTGAGTGAAGACTACTGGGGTTTGGTCTCCTCTCCCACTGACGTCCTCTAGGAAATGGGTGTGGGACATGCCTTAGAGTTGTCTCCACTAAGAAGGAGAGAAAGCTGAGTTCTATTTCCTCCAACTCCCATCAGTCTTTGCTTGTTCTCAGGAGTATGAGCTTCTCTGCACTTCCAGTCTGCCCTGCACAGCCAGGGAAAGCCCCCAGGCAGAGAATCAAAGACTAGTGCTGCAGAACATCATGCCAGGTAGAACAATTGTGATTGCCAAGGGCATATAGACAAAGAACTGGCAGCAGATGTGACATTGGTCTTCTGTGGATATATACTATTTTAAATGTGGTTAATATAGTCATTTAAATATCAAACTTTTTACTTGAAATCATTATCTAGTATACTAAGAGTGATGGATAGATATTTCGCACAGAACTTGTGTTAAGACAAGTTATGTCCTTAACTTTCCTGCCACCAGACCTAAACACCTGCTTCAATTTATTTCCACACTCTTTCTATTCACTCCTGATATAATCAAGGATATTCCCTCCTCCTCCTCCTCCTCCTTCCTTCCCTGTATGCATTGTCAGTCCCTTAATGCATGCACTGCCTACCCAGGAATGTTCCTCTGCCACCAATTTTTTTTCTCTCTACTCCAGTCCCTCCATCTGTGTTGCCATATGCTCAGACATCTTCCACCTTAAACAAGCAAAGAAGTTTCTCTTCTCCCTCACCTTCCTCTGTTGTTAGTGTTCTCTTCCTCTTCGCAATCAGACTCCTCAAGAGTTGTTTCCAATCCCTCTAGCCTTTTCCTCTTCTCTCACTCTGTGCTGGCCTCTGTGCACATTTTTTCCTCCACTGATGCGAGGTCTCCAAATGCAGTAACTATTCAGAGCTCCGATTACTTGATTTCGCAGCAGCAGGGACTGCCCACCACTCTCTTCTTCATAAGGGTTTAAATTGACTTAGTAACACTCTTTAAAAAAAAAAAAAACTATTTAAGAGAGAGTGAGTGAGCATGAGCAGGAGAGGCAGAGGGAGACGGAGAGTCTCAAGCAAACTCCGCACTGACTGCTGAGCTTGGAGCCCCACGTGGGGTTTGATTTCACCACTCTTGAGTTCATGACCCTGAGACCATGACCTGCATAGAAATCAAGAGTTGGATGTTTCCCCAAATAAGCCACCCAGGCTCCCTGCCTTTGTAACGCTCTTACCTCTCATCTTCGGGCCACCATATTCTCCTCTACTTTGGATTCCACTATTTTTCTGGATTCTCCTTCCTGGCTCACTTCCTGGCTCGTTTTCTTTTACAAAGTGTTTGTTTGTTTGGTTGGTTGGTTTTGATTTTGGGTTTTTTTTTGTGCCTCTTAATCTCCTTTTTCTATTTTGCACATCCCTCTACCCACCTTCCCTCCGGCAACCACCAGTTTGTTCTCTGTTTTGAAAGTCCGTTAGGTCTTGTTTGTTCATGTTGCTTTTTAGATTCCACATAAATGAAATCATATGGTATTTATCTTTTTCTTTTTGATCTATTTCACTTAATATAATACCTTCTAAGTCCATCCGTGCAGTTGCAAATGGCCAGCTCTTTCTTTTTTATGGCTAATATACTATTACGTGTGTGTGTGTTTGTGTATACACTAATATTTATTATATGCATTGGTGGTATAGTGGTGAGCATAGCTGCCTTCCAAATATATATTATATACACCATTACACACACACACACACACACTCTCTCTCTCTCTCTCACACTCTCTCTCTATATATACCACATTTTCTTATCCATTCATCTGTTGATGGGCACTTTGGTTGCTTCCATATCTTGGCTCTTGTAAATAATGCTGCTGTGGTCTTACAAAAATACTGTAGGGAAATACATTTGTATTGCATTAGTATGGCATCAAATTAAATAACCTAGAAGAAATGGACAACTTTCTCGAAAGATTCAAATTACCAAAACTAACACAAAAAGAAACAGAAACTCTGAATAGACTTATATAAGGAAAGAGATAGAATTAATAATAATAATATAAAACTTCCATCAAAACAAATCACAAGTTTATATGGCTTCACTGATGAATCTTACTGAACACTTCTAGGAAAATTCACACCAATGCTTCATAAATTCTCCTTAAAAGAAGAAGAGAATTCTCAGCTCATTCTATTAGTCCAGTATTACTCTGAAACTAAAATGAAACAAAGACCTTGTAAAAAAAAAAAACTGTAGACTAATGTGCTTTGTGAACACAGACATATGTGTGCTCAAAATAATACTAGCAAATTAAGTACAGCAACATATAAAAAATTAGGCACCAAAACCAAGTGAGTCTTATCCCAGGAATGCAAAGTTGTTTTAATACATGAAAATAAATCGGGGTAATATACCATAATAATAGGAAAAAGGGCAAAGAATTCATGATCATATTTATAGTTCATAAAACGTATTTGGCAATATTCAAGACCTCCTTATTCACCTGTTTAAAAAAAAAAACTCTCTATAAACTTGGAATAGAAGGGAATCCATTAATATGAAATGTCCAGAATAAGCAAATCCATGGAAACAGAAACTGAATTGCTAGTCGTCAGAGCGTGGAGGGAGGGAAGATAAGGAATCTATGCAGGGTTTCTCTCTGATGATAAAAATATTCAAAGTTTAGATAGTAGTGACGTTGTACAACCCTATCCTAAAAACCACTGAACTGTATACTTTAAAAAGGTGTGTTTTATATTATGTGAATTATACCTCAGGAAAGCTATTATAAAAAGGAGACTGTATGTGTGAATAGGTAGAAGCCGTGCTACTACAGAGAAATGATGGTAGCTTTAACAGTATTAATGGATGGACACCTCGGTGGCTCAGTCGTTAAGCCCCTGCCTTCAGCTCAGGTCATGATCCTAGTGTCCTGAGATCGGGCTCCGCATTCGGCTCCCTGCTTGCTGGGAAGCTTGTTTCTCCATCTCCTGCTCCCCTTGCTTGTGTTCCCTCTCTCATTGCTCTCTCTGTCAAATAAATAAATAAAATCTTTAAAACAAAACAAAACATAAAGCAACAGTAGTAATGGAGAAGAGGTGAGAAGTTGTTGGATTATAGGTATCTTAGAGAGCCAACCAGACTTACTGTTGAAAACAGTGAAGTTATGGATGAAACTAAGGTTTGTGGCCCAGAGCACTGGAACAACAATTTGATACAATAGGGATTCATTAGTGTGATTGATTTAGGAGAGAAAAATCAGTTTTGTTTGTGATATGATGAGTTTAAGAATCTATCAGTCATTTGGAAATGTCAATTGGCCAGTTAGGTATAGGAGCCTAGACTTCAGAAGAATGCTCTGACTCAAAAAAGAATTTCAGGAGTCCTTGAAGTAAATCAATCAAGAAGTATGAATAAAGAGGACCAAAAACTGAATGTTGGGACATTCCAATATTAACAGGAAGCTGGTATAGGAGTCAAGCAACCAGTAAGGCTAGAATAAGATCAAGAGATTGTGGTGTTCCAGAGACTAAGTGAATAAAGAGTTTCTAGGAGAGGGAGCCTTTTCTTACATATTCTGATAGCATATTACATAGCATAGCATATACATATTACATATTACATAATAATTAGTAATTGTGTATTTATTTGATTTTGCATAGTATCTCTCTTCTAATGCTATAGCATTGTGATAGCAGAGGCTGTATCTACCTTCAATGACTGAACTAAGAATGATAATTCATTTGTTCATTAATTTGGCAAAAAAAAATCTATCAATTATGTATCAATATCAGTTCTGTGCTGTGGCTTTACTTTTCTGAGCAAACAAAAGTCCCTGTCTTCATGGAACTTACTTCTAGTGGGAAGATATAGACAGTACTATCTAACAGAAGTCTCTGTGATGATAGAAATGTTCATCCTGGCTATCCAATGTGGTAGCAGTAGTTGGATGGGGATAAAATATGGCTAGTATAACTAAGGAAAGAAATATTTTATTTTAGCTAATTGAAATTATATTTAATTAGCCACATGTGGCTTGTGTCTACCCTATTAGTAGAAATAGGCATTAAACAGTAAACATAATAAGTTAATGAACATATAGAGCCAGGGAGAAATGTGAAACAGTTGCAGTTTAAAATAGGATAACTAATGAAACGTTGAATACTGCATCAGGGACTAATTATGTACTATACAGTGACTAACTGAACATAATTTAAAAAAAAAAAGCTAAAGAAAATAAAATAAGATTTGAAGAAAATTTAGGGGGCACCTCGTTAGCTCAGTTGGTTAAGTTGGTTAAGCTTCCAACTCTTGGTTTTGGCTCAGATAGTGATCCCAGAGTTGGGAGATAAGCCTGGAGTCAGCCTCGGCTCTCTGTGTGGAGTTTGCTTGAGATGCCCTTTTTCTCTCCCCTTTTGTTCCTCTCCCATCTCTCCGTTCGTACATGCTCTCTCTCTCTCTCCAAAAATAAATAAAATCTTAAAAAAAAAAAAAAGGTGGTAAGATGGACCTCGTCAAGGTGTATGATTTCTAGTCATCTTTCATGTTTTATGTTCAGTTTAATGCCCTGGCAATTCTACACAACTGCTCATTTCTAGGCTTTACACATCATTTGTACCAGTTAAGCAAAAGGGCTAATTTCAGTATCTTTTAACATACTACTTAAAAAAACAACCCAGACTTTATTCTCTTGATTTCTACACTTTTCTTTTCTCATTATCACTTTCTTTTTTTTCTTCTGCTTTAACCATTGCAACATCTTCCAAACTGGGTACATTGTCATCACTCTCCTCTGATTCAGTTTTCCCTCTGTTAAAATGTAACATAACAGTTCTAGTATAGTATCATTGCGGGTAAGATTCTCCTGAAGTCCTTCAGTGATTGCCCTGGGGCCACAGAAAGAGATATAATATTCTCAACATTCTGGTACACTGGATCTCTTTTGATACATCCTCTCTTTCTTTACAAACTTCCTACCCCATATTACCCCAACCTGCCTACACATATTAACTGTATTCATGAACCAGACTGGACTATTTGCAAAGGATTTTTGAAAGTGAGTTTGGTATATATACACAATGGAATATTACTTAGCCATCAAAAAGAATGAGCTCTTGCCATTTGCAGTGATGTGGATATAACTGGAATATATTATACTAAAAGATATGTCAATCAAAGAAAGACCTAAATGATTCCACTTATTGTGAAATTTAAGAAACAAAATAGAGGAACATATGGGAAGGGGGGAAAGGGAGAAAGGGGAACAAATCCACAGGAGACTACTAATGATAAAGAACAAACTGAGGGTTGATGGAGGGAGGTGAGTGGGGGATGGGCTAGATGTATGGTGAGTATTAAAGAGGACACTTGTGATTGAGCACTGGGTGTTATATGTAAGTGATGAATCACTGAATTCTACTCCTGAAACTAATATAGCTCTGCATGTTAACTAAAATTTAAATAACAATTTAATTTTGTTGTATGCAGCATTACCTAATGAAGAACAGTGTTTTTTTCCCCAATTAATTTAAGCCTTCTTTTTTAAAAAAATATTTTATTTACTTATTTGACACACAGAGAGAGAGATCACAAGTAGGCAGAGAGGCAGGCAGAGAGAGAGGGGGAAGCAGGCTCCCCGCCGAGCAGAGAGCCCAGTGTGGGGCTTGATCCCAGGACCCTAAGACCATGACCTGAGCTGAAGGCAGAGGCTTAACCCTCTGAGCCAACCAGGCACTCCTAAGCCTTTCTTGAAATTATTTACATGCTCATTTTAGATATCCTTCAGGGCCATTTATTATTTTTTTTCTATGAAGTATTTCAAACATTCCAAAGAGTACAGAGAATAGTATGATTTATCTGATGACCAGTTTCATCAAATCTTAGAATTTGCCAAAATTAAGATCAATTTTAAAAAAAGGAAAATAATAGAATACATTAGAAACCATTAGAAACCCCCTCTGTAACCCTGAGAAGGTTATTCCCTTCCTCTCTCCCCAGTGATAACTGCCTTTCAAATCCTGAATTTGATGATTTTTCCTAAAGATCACACCTGTTGTTGTTGTTGTTGTTGTTTTTCTGATGCTTTTATTTTCATTGTTATTTATTTCTCAAAGAGAGGGAGAGAGAGAATGCAAGCAGGGGAGTGGCAGGAAGAGGGAAAAGCCGGCTCTCCTCTGAGCAAGGAACCTGATGCGGGGGACTAGGTCCCAGGACCCTGGGAGCATGACCTGAGCTGAAGGCAGATGGCAGAAGGCAAGGGCTCTTAGGCATCCTAGAAACCCACCTTTACTACATGCAGCCCTTATTTCTCCTCAACTACTTATTATTAACCTTCTGGTGTTTTTGCCTTGAAAAAACCTATATAGAAGATTCTCTTCTGCATATTTTGCTGTTGGCATGTCTAAAGCCAAGAATTTAGCTTACCAACAATTATTTTGAGGTAACTCATGGTATACATTTATGTTAAAAGCCGCTTATTGTTTGTTCAAAAATTGAATTTTGGTTTCCACTGAAATAGTGTTTTCCATTAATATATTCTTTTCTTTTGCTTCAGATAACCTACCCCAACCTTCAGCAAACAGCACCTTGATCAGTTAGTAGCTGTTAACACTGAGACCAGAACCTTCCAGCAAAAAAATTATAACTCGCTGAAAGCTCAGATGATGATTAGCATTTCTTGGCAATAAATTATTTTTAATTAAAAAAATAAATTTTATTCACTGGGATCCAGTTCCCCAGGCTTTCAACCTCCCTGTGTCAATGGATAATTTGGGCTCTGTCTTCACTAATGACAGTACTCATTCTGCGATTCATGGTATTTGCAGTGTAGGTGAAATATCTTGGGAAAAGGTTTACATTCTACATGAACTATAGTTAGAAATTTTTTGTTAAATATAGGAAACCTAATATGGGGCAGACATGTGCTAATAAGCACTGGTGATTGGACAGTGGACAGAAATGACATAGTCCTTGTCTTTTTCTTGAATCTGAATCCTGGTTGGGGATACAGACCAAACATAAACAAAACCAGAAAGTGAGTAAAATAAGTAAATAAGTAAATAAATAAATAAATAAGGCATGAAAATAATGGTAAATTCTAAAAAGTCCTATGAAAAGGAAGTGTCAGGGAGAAAATAACCAAAGCAGACTTACATTATACAGGGCCATAGCGAACCTCTGCTCCGAGGAGAGGACATTTAAAGAGCAACTTAAAGGCAGGTAGACAATCAACCCAGAAGAGAAGAGAAAGTGGCAGTAGCCAAGGTGGAGGTCCCCAGTCAGGACATTGTAAGGTGAGTCCACTCCATGGGATCAGGATTTGAGAAGGTCACTCACAGTACTTAAAGTGGAGAGTACTCACTCCTCCGTGAGTGAGGCTGCCGCCAGATTATTAGTACATTTCTTTAGTCTGTGACAGACACCTGTCCCATGGCTCCCAATATTATAACAGGTATTAATTAGCAACACAATTTAACCCTGTTCTAAATCCATATGGGGAAACAACAATTAACCAGAAGATACTACGGCCTTCGACAGATTAGTGTCACAAAATCCCCAAATCTCAGAAATGCTTAAAATCTTCTTTCTTCTCTCCTGCCCTTCCCTTTCTTTCTTTTCCCTTCTCTTCTCTTACAGAAAGCCAAATCATAATCAGACGTAGCATTTTGAAAATAGAACCTTAGGAAACTGTGTTAGATGTACCAAATATCCGTAGTCCTCACCCTAAAATATTTTACTAAGTCATGTTGATTGTTGACTCCTCTGTTGCTATAACCAAGAATCACTTTCTCAAGTCTCTTAGCTATTGGGTATTCATGGTCAGTGTTTGTCTTGCTGATTTTCCTTTTCTTGAACTTGCATAGCTGGAGAATATTCCTTGCAACGCCTCCATTCTTTCACTGTGCTTATGAAGTTGATAAACCATGAAATCCTTTATTTAAGGTAATTTTGCATATCTGTGTTCTGTGTCTTTAGGTGTCGCTCTTAGTGCTTAGAGCTTTGAGGGTAATCTTATTTTTTCTCTTTGGATTCTGAGCTGCCATTTCCTTGCAGCCACAAGGTACTGATAACAACCTTCCATACCCTTTACCTGCCATTCAGCATATAATGGATATTCTTCATATCCTCAGCATGAATATATTCCCACATTTTGTCATCTCTCTTCTCGAGTTCTGCTACTTCAGACTAAGGAGAGTAATTTCATTTGCCTCTATTTTAGGTGAAGACTACCTCAGCATTTCCATTTTTCTTCACTGGAACATTTTAAATCAATATCTATAATAACTAAAGTTTTATTCAATTCTTTATTGAGTAAGGGTGACAGTATTGATTTGGTATGAATAAGAGGAAAAAGCAAACAAACCTGAGTCCCATTTTCATAATTTCTTTCTAATAGCGTATATAATTCACGTCTAGGACCAGCTACATGATTTGTGGGACCTAGTCCAAGATGCAAATGCAGGGCCCTTTATTCAAAAGATAATTAAGAATTTTAAAAGAGAAAAACAGGACACTAAAGCAAGCTTGGGGCTTTTCCAAGCACAGAGCTGTATGAGACTGCACAAGCTACAATGCCCACGAAACTGATTTTCTGGGCAGGTCTTGGGGGGCAGCTGGCAGCTGAGGGTAAAATTTATAAATATATTTATTTCCCAGATGAGTTTTATGATAGAATTTCATGAAAATAGTTTTAAAAATAAAATAGAATAGAAAATAATAAAGCTGAATAAATATATTTATTTGGAGCACTGTATTTTTTTGGTGCAGAGTATTAGGATGAATACAGTGAATAGAAATACTTAGTTAATGAGAAAACACTTTTAGCTTTGGTTTTCCCTTAGGGCTTAGGAGCCAGATTGCTTGGGTTCTAAAACCTGGCTGTATTCACTCTACCAAGTGTGGGTCATTAAGCACACTTCCTTACCTTTCTGTATATAGATAAGTGTACATGTAGATATTGAGATAATAACAGAGAAAGAACCTATCTCATAGGATTGTCATGCAGATTACTATATTTCAAGACTTTGAAGCCTAAGCATTCAAAGTCTGCTCTGTTATTTCAAAATCCTTTTTGCTTTTTATTTTGGTCGTATTGGATACAATATACCAGACTTAGTTTACTCTCTCTTTTATGGTTCTGAATTAGTGTCCAGTACAATATGAAAAAATATTTTGTGATATTTCTTCTGTAGAATTACAAATTTGATAATAAATGAGACACTCAGTTCATGATGATAGAAATTAATGATGTATTTTTTTTCTATAAGTATGTTGGAAGAATTATTCTTTTCAAGTCCTTTTGAGCCTTTCCTCCATCACTATTTGGCTTACTTAAAAGATCTAAATCATGGGGTTAAAAGAGCAGTTCAGGGGTGCCTAGGTGGCTCAGTCATTAAGCATCTGCCTTTGGTTCAGGTCATGATCCCAGAGTCCTGGGATTGAGTCCCACAGGGAACTCCCTGCTCAGTGGGGAGCCTACTTCTCCCTCTCCCGCTTCATCTGCTTGTGCTCCCTCTCTCGCTGTCTCTCTCTGTTAACTGGGTAATTTGTTTTTTAATTTTACTTATTTATTTGATAGAGAGATAAGCAAATAAATAAATAAAATCTTTTTAAAAAAGAGCAATCCAGTTAATTGTGTTACAGTTAATAAGTTACATAACATTTGAATCTAATTCAAGTAAATCTTTACATTTCATGCATTTGTAAATACCTTTAAAACAAGTTTGTATGGAAATAATCCATTATGATTAATGTCTGTTAATTGCTTTTATTTTTATGTCACTGAATAATGAAGCTTTTTATGTTAATCTGAATTATATTTATTTCTAACAAATAACAATTCATTTCTGTGCTTTATTGAGAAGATGTACTAATTTACAATCTACAAACTAAACCTCTACCATCATGAAGTACCATCTGAAATATTTAGTTTAAAAACCAGATTTAGCACTATATCAAATAGCAACCATACTAACTGCACTTTATTTTTAGTACTGGTAGTAAATTTATTGTAAACTAGTTCAGTTAACACAGACTCTGAGAAACTATTAATTCTCAGAAATATGTTTAAGACAAAATGCTCTAAATCAGGTATAGTTTCCAAGTAAAAATGCCATAATGCTTCCGGGAATTTAGCATTTAGGATTGTGAGAATCTATGAAATAATTGGGCATTATAGAAATTTTTGTTGTTTGTGAAAGTTGAAAAGAAAGTAAAAACCAATATTCTTAAGTATCACAGAGCTTTCTAGTCATTCCATGTACTTGACCCCTCTCTTTCAGTGGCTTTCATTATATATTATCTATATTTAATCTCTTTTTCTCGTATCAGACAGTATTACTGAAGTCTTCACTAACATCTACGTGACCAGTTTTGGCCCTGTCTCAGATACAGATATGGTGAGTTTTTCATTAAATAGTATTTTTACTTCATATTATGTTCCCATTATATGGGGGTAGGTTAGAATAAGAAAATATTTTTAGTGTTATAGAACGATGTGTCTGTCTCATGCCTAATCGATCCACATACTTGGAGACTTAAGGATACTTGTTTCTGTCAGTGGTACACTATTCTTCCTTGAGTGTTTATATTAACCCTTCCCATTTTATATTCTTTCAGAGTTTGCCTATGTAGCTACAGTGTGGTAAACAGTTAGTGAAATGCAAATAATTATATCACTGAGAACCATTTTCTATGATTGAAGGACCTGCTTAGACTTTGATAAGTAAAATCTGTATAGTTTCATAGACAACCACTCCTTGCACAGTGTGCTCATGGTCAGTGCTATAAATGCAAAACTTTTATTGGAGGTGGGGTCCTTTTCACATTCCCTAAACACATACAACACCTACATGCTTACCTAGTAGGCATATATAACTCAATCTAAAGAAAACAGAATCTTGACATTCTTGGATTCCATGGAATTGGTATTTACTTTTCTCTAAAATGAGTTGGGTAAAGAGGGGGAAGTTGGCCTCTTGGGTTAGAAACTGGCAGGCTAGAAACATCATAGATAATTATCAATTAAGCATCAAAATTTTAGTATTTGGTTTTCCTTTTCTATTGCTAACGATAGCTCTCAGGAATAGAAATTTTTGTTGAAAGACTCTACCCACCTTCCTTATGGCCCAGAAAGTGAAAGTTCGAGGAAATGCCCTTATACTTTCTTTGCCTGGTCATCCTCTATCATGTCACTTTTCCCCAACTACCCCCCTTCTCTGACAGCCCAAGGGGAAGGACGCCGAGTTTGGTGGCTTTTCACTGGGATAAACACACAAAAACTAAGTTTTCCTTGAATGCAGGCATCAGTAAACATAGCCAATATATGGGACCTCTTTACCTTTCCTTTAGGAAGCAGATATGCCATTTCTATCATTGAAAACATTTGCTTTGTCTTCTGCCAGAGACTCTTCTCCAGCTTCATGGTCCTTTTCTTACATTGACTTGGATGGCTCAAACTGTAAGGTGGCACAGGGGTAATGACCCCCAACTTTGGTGACTTGGTTGATACTAAACTAGCAGGTCTTTGAAGTTCTTTCAGATTCTAATATGAAGATTTAAGGGTTTCCCCCCCTCCTAACTCTTAGCCTTAACCACAATTCCACAACAACAGAAAAAAATCCTTTCAACATAATCCTTCCTCCTCTTTTGTGGTATCTTCTTTTGTGATCTGAAATATTCATCTGCTTCTTTCCATAGGTCAGTGTTAAGTGTACAGGAACTTAAAAGGTGACGGAGACATATTTAGTAAGAATATGTATTCCAAACACTATTAACTGAAAAGACAATGTATTTGCTCTGTTTGTCTCCGTAGAATCTCCCAAATATTAGAAAGACACAGCGAGAAAGAGCACCTAACCTTTATGTGGAGTCAATGAGAATTAGAATTTCATCTGACACTGAAAAACTAGCAAGATCGTATATACATGTTTCTTTTATGGTTACCTTTGGTGTATTATTACCAGCCAAAACAGAAAGGCAAATAATATAGGACCCAAAATATCATAATTTCCAGTGTTGTCTATCTTGTGTTGTGAATATTATTCATTCACAACATTGAGTGTTGTGAATCTATATTGTGTTGTGAAGTTTCTCAGTTACCTTTAATGTTTTGGGTTTTATTTTTAATTTTTTTTTTTTTTACAAAGGGATTTATTCTACCTAAAAACTCAAAAATAGAAAACCATATACTTCTCTTAGACATATGAAATGTTTGTTTTCTGGAGATTTTGGACAAACTCATATATTTTTGGCAAAATGTGGAAGGTGACTTTTTTCCAATGGTGACAATGGATTAGTCTAATCCTCTTTGTTCTGATCTTATGGTCGATTACTAACACATTTAGAAAGCAGGTAGCTTCAACTCAAAATGGATTAAAGACTTGAACAGAACTACTGAAACCATAAAACCGCTAGAAGAAAACATGGGAGAGAAGCCATTTGACATCAGTCTTAGTAATGGTTTTTTTGGATCTGAGATCAAAAGTAAAAATAAAGAAGTGGGTCTATATCTAACTGAAAATCTTTTTCACAGCAAAAGAAACCATCAACAAAATGGAAAGGCAACCTACCTAATGTGGGAAAATATTTGCCAATCATATGTCTGATAAGGTGTTAATAACCAAAATAAATAAAGAACTGACACCACTCAGTAGCAAAAAAAAAAAAAAAAAAAAAAAAAATCCCCCTAACAATCAAATTTAAAAAAGGAAGACAAACCAAACATTTTCTTTTAAGATTTTATTTATGTATTTGACAGACAGAGATCACAAGTAGGCAGAGAGGCAAGCGGGGTGGGGGTGGGGGAGCAGGCTCCCCGCTGAGCAGAGAGCCGATTCAGGGCTTGAACCCAGGACCCCGAGACCCTGACCTGAGCTGAAAGCAGAAGCTTAACCCACTGAGCCACCCAGGCATCCCCAAACAGACATTTTTACAAAGAAGATATGCATATAGCCAGCAGACACATCTCAGGCACCAAGTACTACTAATCCTCAGGAAAATGTCAATCTTTAACACCATGAACTAGCACCTCATACCTGTCAAGTATGGTTGTCATTAAAAAGACAAGAGATTAGTGTTGTTTATGATGTGGAGAGAAAGGAACACTTGTGCACTGTTGGTGAAAATATAAATTGGTGCAGCCTCTATGGAAAATGTTAAGGTTTCTCAGAATTTAAAAACTCATTTTTTTTTTAAGATTTTATTTATTTATTTATTTATTTGACAGAGAGAGCAAGAGAACACAAGCAGGGGGAATGAAAGAGGGAGAGGGAGAAGCAGGCTCCCCACGGAACAGGGAGCCTATGAGGGACTCAGTCCTAGGACCCTGAGATCATGACCTGAACCAAAAGCAGACATTTAACTGACAGAGCCACCCAGGTGCCCCCAAAAGGGAACTATTATATGATTCATTAATTCCATTCCTGGGTATATATTCAAAGGAGATGAATACAGGATTTCAAAGAGATTTCTGCACTCCAATGTTCATTGGAACATTATTCATAAGAGTCAAGATATGGAAACACTATATATATTATACAGATATATACATATATAATTCATATATTATATATATGAATATCTTTGGTCATGGGAAAAACCTAAAATCTGCATTTGTGACAACACAATGGACCTTGAGGGTATTATGCTATATGAAATAAGCCAAACAGAGGAAGACAAATACTGCGTGATATCACCTACATCAGAAATATGAATTTTCTAAGTCAAACCCAGAAACAGAGAGTAGATAAGTGGGGTGGGGTGGGGTGGTAGGGAGAGGTTGGTAAAAGAGTACAAATTTTCAGCTATAAGATGAATAAAGTCTGAGGATCTAATGTAAAACATGGTGACTATAGTTAATATCACAGTATTGTATAGTTGAAATTTTCTAAGAGGGTAGAGCTTAAATGTTTTCACACACCACACAGATAAATATAAGTTAGTGAATGCGTTAATTAGCTAGATGGGGGAGTGCTTTCACAATGTATATGTATATGTATATCACTACTGTGTACACTTTAAATAGCTTATAATTTTATTTGTCAATTATACCTTAGTAAAGCTGAAGTGTAGAAAAAAAAAAGAAAAAAAGAAAAGAAACTGTGATCATTTAGTAAGTACTTCCATGTAGAAATTCCTTGCAGACATTTGTTGGGAAATGTATCTGTTTTTGCAAATTGTAAATTCTGGGAAAAAAATCAACTAAGAAAGAAATGGGAAAGGCATTATAATTCTGCAGCAGGAACGAAAGCCTAGCAGTCAACATAAGGAATCCACTGATGTCAAGTTGAAAGGCAGCACAGGGACTGCTGACATGTGAAGTTGAAGACTCAGAGGTTAAGGACAGTCTGCCCCAGAGCTAGGACAGGACCATGTGTGAGTGAAACAGTCATTATCAGGCAATCATGCTTCTAACGGTTATGGGTCTGTGGTTGTTTGCTGCTGTCATTCTTAAAAACAGGATACTTATTAATAAGCTGATGCACAGAAAAATAAAAGTAAAAAGCTGGTAGCTGTTGTTATACGGCCATTAGCAACAGAACAAACTTAAAACTCTTTGGTCTGAATTGAATTAAAAGTTTTGCCCTCTTCAGTGAATCAAGCTCGAGAACTTTAAAAAATTTTAGCAAGCTCCAAATTTGCTTCCTATCTGGGAGGACCTTGCTACACATTGTTTTAAACATTAAAATGCACTCACAATCCAAATGATCTGGGTTAAATTGTATTCAAGTAGAGTTGTCGTTGGAAACATTTAAATAAAAAACTACTTTGATTTTTTAGTTTTCCTTTTCTATTTTGTAGTGTGTGTGTGAGTGTGTGTGTGTAAGAGAGAGGGAGAGAAAGAGTAATATGCAGGTGCACTTTGTATGTAGGGATATTCCCTAGATGAAGTACATACTTAACATCTTGGTGGGCTCTTGAAACACTCGAAGGCGCCAGACCTTTTTCCTAATGATTCATTTCCCTTGCATTACCTAGCCTAACACGGTCCTATAGAATTCTTTGGGTCACGTCAGATTTTCTACATTACTTACATCTTTATTCACCTTGTTTACTTAGGTAGCTGGCTTGGAGGGAGTTTTACGAATTGCAAAACCATCAAGGGGGCACGTGCTTTGTAATCAGAGTCCAATCAGAAGAAAGGATCTATAAATGTAGTTTGAACAGGGAAGATCTAATAAAATGAATTATTAACTAGAACAAGGTGCTTTAATAATAAAACAGGGTAAAAGAAAGCTCTAAGTAATGCAGAACTACTATATGCAGAAGGCAGCATCTACATTTGGGGTGAAGCATCACAAACAAGCAAAGAAAACACACACACACACACACACACACACACACACGGAGCTGTCTTCCAAAAAAGGGGAAAGGAGTCTGCATTTGGAGCTCAGAGACAATACACTAGTAATTGGTATCCATAATACTGTGTGATATGGGAAGGATTTTGAGTGAGATACAAGAGATAGTTTCATCACTCAACAGGTATTGTTTGTTATTTGTCCAAATCTAAGAAGAAAGATGAAACTGGGGGAAATTAAAGTTGACTAACCTCTATATACATGTAACATACACATGTGCGTGTGCGCACACAAACACACACTCATATTGTGAACCTATTAGGCAAGACAGAACTCAACTTAAAAACATATATACATTTTATAACAAGAAATGATTTGGTCTTCATCATCACCAAATATAATGACTTTCTATCTTGATATTACTTTTGCTGGAAAGCAAGATAAATAAATGAGAAAAATTTGAATTTATGTTAGTATAGATGGCCCAGAAGTGAAACTTATCTGTGACACTCTAAAGAAAATGAAATATATTATATGTGGAAGGAAAACACATTATTATTAACCATATGTGCAAGTGGACATGAAGATATCTTTTTTTTTTTTAAAGATTTTATTTATTTATTTGACAGAGAGAAATTACAAGTACACTGAGAGGCAGGCAGAGAGAGAGAGAAGGAAGCAGGCTCCCTACTGAGCAGAGAGCCCGATGCGGGACTCGATCCCAGGACCCTGAGATCATGACCTGAGCCGAAGGCAGCGGCTCAACCCACTGAGCCACCCAGGCGCCCCCATGGACATGAAGATATCTAACTCATGCCTTATAGAAGCAGCTTGGTTATGAGAAAAAAATTAAAGAATATATTTAATTTCACTTTTAATAGCTTAGCTAATACACTAATTTCTATGCAGTGTGCAAAGACCCAAACCTCTACATCCTGTTCAGGTCAGTGATGTAGATTTGTTGTGACATTAGCCTGAGAGGAAAAAGCAGCATAGCAAAAAGAATTAAGAACCAAGGGAACACACACGCTTAGACATTCTGTTATCTCAGAATCATTAACTAGTGTAATTGTCCAAAGAAAGTTGCAGATCTAAATTATAATTAAAGATTCTAATTACAGTGTCTGCAATTAAGTTTAAAAATCTTTTATTTCAACATCTAAAAAATTCATGAGTAAGAAGGTAATTAAAGTTGGGAATGTACTAGTAGCTGACAGTTGACCAAGTTTTCAATAGGCAAGTGCATTTGAGCAATTTATAACTCATTCCTCTGTTATTTTTGCTTTTTCTTTTCTCCTTAGTTTCTATATTAGATCTTTTCCCGTATTAGTAAACATTTTCACTGTGTGTGCATGGTCTTTAGGCATAAGTGGTATAGCTAAAACCTAAACTAAAACCTAAAACTGCGCTAAAACCTAAACTAAAAACCCCAGTCTAAATGGTAATCTCTTGCAGTACTGTTAGGGTTAAACAGTGCAAATTTTGAAATCACCTCCAGATTTCTGAACCTGAGTTTCCCATTATGCTATTAAGAAGCAGGCTGTCAGATTAAGTTATGACTTTGGTTTATTGATCACTTAAATCCCCTTGATTAATCATTTTCTGTCCCTTTGAAAACAGAGTGCATTATCTCTTAGACTCACCAGAAGCTCTTGAGGTATTCTGTATTTTGGCAGTTAACATCATAGGGAGACTTAGTTATTAGATCTTGACATTTGGTCAAAAATTGACACTGGACTTAGGTGTTAACCCTTATCAGAAGTCGTCATTTGTAAATGTAGCTAGATAAGGAAACCTGTTATAAACATGGCAAATACTGCTTACCACAAGTAGTCATTTAACCCACTTCAAAATTGGCCTGTTGAAGTTGATGACTGGAAAGTTACTAATATTTTGGAAGGATAGAAATTAGACTTTGAGAGCATGCATTCAGCTAGTCAGTATTTTCCAGTATCCTCTTAGAGTTTTTAATATTGTCCCTTAAAATGTGACTCATAGACACTTGGATTGGATTGTTTCCTGCATTCCTTCCTGGGTTCCTGTGGAACCGTAATTGCTAGTCATGGGGTATGCCAGTCTAATTGCTAGTCGTGGGGTATGCTAGTCGTGGGGTATGCCAGCACTTATGTTTTGGATACACTGAGTTTGGGTCTTTGTGAGAGATTTAATCAGTGATGTCTAGGTGCCGACCTATAGGCAGAGCTTGGGAGGGAAGCATGGGGGCCATGTGATGGTAGTTGAAACCATGGGCATGTATAACATTGTGCAAGAAAGAGATTTCGGGTGAAATGGTCATTGTACTTTCACAGCAAGTCTAGAATACAAGAGAATAAAACAGATTTTAGAGGAGACCATGAAGCGACTGGAGGTGTCTGTCAACATAAAGGAGGATTTCCTTTTCTGAAACAGACCATGTTTCGATCCTTAACAACACAAGTTAGAAATCACTGCCTTTTATTCCTTATCAGATGCAATGATGAACCATAGTCAGATGTTTGTATCACTTACATTTTTCTGTCAGGGTAGGATTCTGTAAGGGCACCTGGGTGGCTCAGTGGGTTAAGCCTCTGCCTTCAGCTGAGGTCATGATCTCAGGGTCCTGGGATGGAGCCCTGCATTACATCAGGCTCTCTGCTCAGCGGGGAGCCTGCTTCCCTTTACCCTTCTGCCTGCCTCTCTGCCTCCTTGTGACCTCTCTCTGTCAAATAAATAAATAAAATCTTGGGAAAAAAAAAAAAAAGTAGGATTCTGTATACTGATGGTGGTATTATTTATATGGTAATGGGGAGGACTCTTGGATTTTGCCCAGAGTAAAATCTAACCTAGGGGGTGGGGTAATGGTTTCAGAAAAGAGGGCGAATAAAGGCAGTTTGACTAGATTGACTCCATCCTGCCTTCCTGCAAGAGGGTGGGGTTCAGGTGATAGTTCTCTTGACTTCCTACAGAGGAGAGCACTCTTTAACATTCCCCCATTCCTTTTTATAAACTAAATAATAAATAGTTATAATTTCTGAACATGAGTGATTTTTTAAAAATTAAAATTGCAGAGGTCACATGTTCTTTCTCCAAGTTTCAAGGGTAGAATCTTTGTTCTGGGGGGTGTCCCACAGAATTTGTTTTCCCTAGTCAAGAATAATAGATGTTGTCTATTGATGCTACTCCCATAAATTTTCTTAGGGGTTACCATTACATGTAGATTGTTGGCAGACACAGAAAGTATCATATGCCATGGTGAGGATTTTCCCAATGGTTTCCTACCACACCAGGAGAATATGATTTTTTTTTAAGATTTTATTTATTCATTTGACAGAGAGAGAGATCGATCACAAGCAGGCAGGGAGGCAGGCAGAGAGAGGAGGAAGCAGGCTCCCCACAGAGCAGAGAGCCCGATGCGGGGCTCGATCCCAGGACCCCGGGACCATGGCCTGAGCCGAAGGCAGAGACTTTAACCCACTGAGCCACCCAGGCGCCCAATACCAATGCAAGAGAGCACTGAAAATGTAGGGACAGAGCAAGGATATCATGGTATGGAAAAGCCAAGAAAAGGATTCAAATGTATCATTAGATTAAGAACACGGAGGTATTTGCTGATCGTGGTAAAGGCAACCAGATTGCAGTGGGTTGAGCATGTGGGAGGTGAGGAAATGGAGAAATCGTGGAAGCAACATTTTTAAGCAACACGGTTGAGGAGAGGAGGCGAGACAGAGGGCAGTAGCTGTAAGGCATTATAACTATCAGTGAGGTTTTTCTTTTTAAAGATTGCATTGAACTCACTGTTTTCTGAACATGCCGTTATCTTTAACAACTCTGTGGAGATGTTTTTCACTTTTCTTGTGATGCTTCCCCCGTTTGCCAACTGGAGATCTTTCATTTATTCAAGGCCAAGTTCAAGTTTCATCTTCTCCAATGTCTTTGTTGGCCACTCCAAGTAGGGTTAGTCCTTGTCCTTGTGTTCCACCACATGGTGTACTCACGTTTTTATGCCTTCGCGTACTGGATTATAAAGATCTTCACGTCTTTCTTCTTTACTGCTGTGTGAGCTACTACAAGGCGTGAGTTGTGTTTGCTCATTTCAACAAGATTTACTAAGTACGTGCTCTGTGTCTGTCGCCGTGTGGGAGCTGAAATCCCTAAGTATAACCAGTGCTTGTCCTCAAGTTGTTCACAGTGATGTGGGGAAACAGCTAAGAAAAGTTATCAACTTTGAAACAGTGGGATCATGCATTTATTGAAGTATTTATGGATGACTATGTAGCAGAGGGTATGTGGGTATAGGATATCTATATCTGAGAAGGTTTCTAGGAAAAGAAGATAACTACAGAGGACAAATGAGGGGAGTGTTTTAGCACAAACTGGAAAGGCTGGTTGAATTTAGTAAAATGCAAAAATTCAGTGTGACTTGAGCCCAGAATGCTTTAAAGGATCTTGGCGGGGGGTGGGGGGTGGGAGTGGGAGTGGCGGGGGGGGGGGTGGGGTGGGGTGGGGTGGGATGAGGATGTCATCCAGAGATGAGGCTAGAAAGAAACACAGAGCCGGATCACAAAGGCCTTATGGCCAATTGCCCAAAAAAGAAAGCTGCGAAACCATCTCCAAATGAAACTTTAAAACACAGTAGATCTCTTTTACCAGAGGACTGATTAATGGCATAGCTGTTTTGATAAGTGTCAACATTCTTTAAAATGTAGCCACCGTACAGACTAAAAGACTACTGTGGTTAGTTTAATATAGTTACACAAAAACACACATGCAAACATTATACACTTCACATTGTTTAATTTAAGGATTAAGGTATTGCGGGCAGGTGAGTGCCATAAGATATCTGAGAGCTTATCTACCCTATGCCTCTGCTGATGCCTTTCTCTTTAGGGAATTAGAGTTCTTGTTGCCCAGAATCCTTGTTACTACATTTAATTTCTAATGATGCCTCTCATTCATTCATTCATTGACTAATTGTTGTTTATTTCCTGTGTTCCGGGCAGTTTGTTCGATACTGGTGTTACAGCGTTGAAGAAGGTGATCACAATCCTTGTTAGTGTGGAATGAAAGTTGGCCAGATGTAGGGACTGGCAGGGAAGAGCCTCTGTAGCAGAGATCAGTGAGTTTCAGGACTTGGTTGGAACAGGACACATCAGAGGCCCTGAAGTATCAGTATTGCTCCAGGCAGAGTGGAGTGGGAGGGTGCTTACTGCAGAACACCAGACTAGAGAGGAAAGGGTGGGGAAGATCATGCTGGGACTTGGACGCTGCAAGAAAGTGTTTGGACTTTATCCCAAGGGCTTTAGAAATTCAGCTGATCAAATTCAACAACACTTCATTTTTGGATCTCCCTCCCCACCCCCAACATTGTGACAATAACTTGAGTGCATCCTGTAGCTTTCTGTTCACTTTCAAATATCAAAGAGTCCGGTGCAGGCCAATTGAAACATCAGTCTTTGATGCTGGTTGGATCTTCTCTCCTTTTCACGGCCATGTTCACAGCTAAGCGATGTGCAGTGGGCAAAAGGCTGTAATCTGCTCTTCCTCTCCTCTTTTTGGGTCTGCCGGAGTTGAGGCAAGGGAAAGGGAGATGACAAAAATGGAGGACAATATATTTTTAGTTAGCCTGTTCTGTTGGTGGTTCTCTCTTGGCAATTGGGGCCGTTTGTATAGCCGCAAAGGCAGGTTATCCCATGGATCACATTTGTGATATCTTCTCAGTGACCTCTTTATTGCCCAAACACCAAAAACTCAGGTGGCTTATTCCTTAATGGACTTTGTGTGGCTCAGCTTGTGCTGTTGGCACTTTATGTCATGACCCTTTTGCTGCTGGGTGTCCCTCACTTATCTCACTGCCCTGTTGTTGAGTATGGGCAATGGGGGAAGAAACATATTTTGAAGGTGATTTATATCAAGCTTCCTTCCTTAATGTCCAAACTGTTTCCGAGAACTTTGTACATATTATCCACTTTGTCCTTATAAGAAGAAGTCGATTTTATTATTGTCACCATTTTATAGATATGTCATCTGGAATAGTGAGATTAAAAAACCTGCTCAAGGTCATGTACCCTAGTCAACCCAACCACAGAGCCTAAGTTCTTATTCTTAACATCTATTTTAAATTACTTGATTTATTATTTTTGTTATCTTTTGATCTAATGTTTAAGTCAGTTTTCAATGTGGGGAGAAGACTTCGACAGAGATTCTAAAACTCCATTCTCAACTTTGCAACTAAATTCTCCCTGTAACCTTCCACAATCCATGACTAACATCTATTAACTGGTCTATAAAAGATGGCAATTTCACTCTGATGTCCTGCCTTCAAGGATTGTTTTTTACGTATGATGTAACAAAAAGGGAATGGTGTTAGGAAGCACACTTGAATTCAAAGCTTGGCCTTCTCTATCTCCTTCTTTAAATAGGTATGGTTTCTGAGGTATTTTCCACCTGTGAAATTAGGATATTCTGCATATTTTAATACAGTTATTGTGAAGTTTAAAAATTCTATTAAGCAAATTGCAATTAACTACTATAGTTATTCATCATTTTGAATATTTTATTAGATATATTTTAATAATCTACTCTCAGATTCTGACTCTGTAGTATCAGTTTTTAATTTGTTTGTGAAATTGCTCAGTCCCTAGTTCCAAAGAGAAAACCTAGACACCTTACCTGAACAGTGGTCAGAGATTGCAGCAGCTGTGGTATTCTGAATCTGTTTGTGTGAGCTTCTTTGCATAATAAGGTTTTATGATCTTGTATTAACTGGATTGACTGGCACACTGCTGCTCTGTTCTAAAGCTTCTCCATTTTTTTTTTTTTTTTGCAATTTTTGCAATGCTAATACTGGGTTACATGTACTTTTCATACCCTTTTGAGTAACAACTGGAAGTGTCTGAGCTTAACCATTCTTGTATATTCCAAGGGTGTTATTTCTTTAGAGGAGACTAGCCTTTTTTAGCAAAAAGGGTAAAATGAAATAAATTTTGGTACTTTAAAACATGCTCAGTAGGGACGCCTGGGTGTCTCAGTTGGTTAAGCAGCTGCCTTCGGCTCAGGTCATGATCCCAGCGTCCTGGGATCGAGTCCCACATCGGGCTCCTTGCTCAGCAGGGAACCTGCTTCTCCCTCTGCCTCTGCCTGCCATTCTGTCTGCCTGTGCTCGCTCTCTACCCCCCTCTCTCTCTGATAAATAAATAAAATCTTTAAAAAAAAAAATAAAAAATAAATAAATAAAACATGCTCAGTAAATCAAAGTAAATAAGAAATCACCCCCAGAGCAGTCCTGTAACTTGGTTGTTTCAGTGAATAGATAGAATTCTTCAGAAATTGGCTACATGCATTGACTTATAATTAATGTAATCAGGCACAAAAAATACTCTGCCTTCACTAAGTGAACGAGTCTTTGAAATCATCTTTGTTTGAAGTACCAAATACAGAAATAATACTTATTGGTAGTTAAAACATTGGACTGGAAGTTGTATCCTTGTGTGGGTTTTGCCTCTACCAAGCTTGGAGACAGGAAACTGATGCAATTTAGCTATAACCCCAGCTATAAAAAGGAGAATTTGGATAAGTTTCCTTTAAAGAATTTTTCCAATCCTGAAGCATGTGGATTCTTCAACTTGTTGGTCTCACCCAACAGTCAGAGTCACGTCTCTGGAGCATAGACTGTGGCATAGCTGCGCGCTAATCCATTTTTGTGATTTTTTTGGTTTCTTCCTAAGTTCGCTTCTTAGTTGTTTGTATATTCCCTGAGGGATTTTGTAGTTGATCTTGTTGTTATTTATTCCTTTTAGAATCTCAATTCATGGGTCCAAGTCTTGCGTTTATATGAAGAAATTGCATTCTTTTGTATTTCTAGCAACACAAATAAAGCATTGACTTAGTCTACTAGTATACACTCATGGCAAGCCTGAGGTTTATTTTAAGGCATCTTTCAGGAAAAGATCTTTTCAAATACTGAGAATATGCATTTTATATGCATTTAAGGAAATCAAGTGCAAATAATTTGGAAATCCTGTTACCCTTAAGGATATGCAATAAATATTATTTGACTGAAATACTCCTTACCCTGCCATTTTAATCTAGAAAACAAAACCACAAAAACTGGTGAATCATCTGTATTTATTTATTTACCTGTATATTTTTATTAATACATTAAAATATAAGATAAACACTAACACATAAATTGGAATAATAAAAGGTAAGATGCATATCATTATTTCAGAAATAATGATATTTATTAATAAAGTAGATTTATTTTTGCTCTCACTTAAGATTGTCATTCATGATGATATTTTAGCAATTCATCTATTTAACTGTATTATTTAAAAATTTATCTAAGTACTTTAAAATAATAACAATCAAAGATCTGATTCTAAATTTATATTTTGATATTTATTTTGATAACTTATGGGTGAAAAAGATACATAAATTCAAATCTAAGAAATCTGTCATTGGCTATTGGTTACTGAACCATCACGCTAATTTTTAAAAAGTCATCCACCAATTCTCGATGCTTCTCCTCATGGTCTGAATGTTTAGTTTTTAAAAGAACTTGCTGCTTGCAATAGCCTTATGCCACAGTAACCATTATTCCAGGGTACAATATGTGCTTAAGATGAATGTCATCATTAGGAAACAGTGGTTATAAACTCATACTTTAAATAGCCCCATTGATAATTATAAATTTGCTTTGCAGATTTCTTGTAAGACTTGATTAGGTCACCATCCTTTATGTGGCTAATGAAGACCTCAGGTTAGGCACAGATACTCCTTGTTCGCTGCTGTTGTTCATTTGTGCTTGCGTAATGATTAGTGTTTTCTTCAATCCGTGCTGTCATTTAGCAATGATCTTTTGAAGCCATTTGTCTATTTTTGTTCGAGTTAGTTTAATCAAAACTAAATTCTATAACTTGCAAACTCACCTGATTCTAAATCACAAAACACTGAGAGCAGCTGAAGGAGACGTCACTCGACCATTCCTGAGTGGTTTACCTCTACGACCAGCATTGACTTACGGGGGCGGTGAGAGTGCCAGCATGGTTCTTTATATTCTCTATTAGCAAGGCTTCAGTCACTGCTTTAATTAATTAATTAATTTATAAGATTTTACTTATTTATTTGACAGAGATCACAAGTAGGCAGAGAGGCAGGTGGGGGTGGGGGAAGCAGGCTCCCTGCTGAGCAGAGAGCCCAATGTGGGGCTTGATCCCAGGACCCTGGGATCATGACCTGAGCCGAAGGCAGAGGCTTTCACTCACTGAGCCACCCAGGCGCCCCTGTTTGACACTGTTTATCTCTACATGCTTCTTAAATTTTTTTTTTCTGAGTTTGCTATTTTTCTTTCCTGCTATTGTGTGAGTGTGTGTGTATTTCTGCTCTTCAGTGATTCATTTTCTTTAATTTTCTAGAATTTTTTCCTCCTTATTTTTATAAGTTAATCATGACACATCTATATAAGTGATCCCTTCGATCTTCATAATTTTAATGGTCACTGCTAAAACAATACAGTCTGGGGATATGTCCGATATTTAAGTAATCACATTAAATCTAAATGGACTGAATTACCATTATATCCAAAGATATTTTTAATAAATTGGAAATGGTATCTTCAGAACATAGTCTCTTATTAAAATCCAGCAAAATTATACATCAATGACAAAAATATAATTAAGGAAACCAATACATTTGGAAATACAAACGTACTTCACGTATCTCCTACATAAAGAAAAAGAAAAGCCATAATAGGAATTAAAAATTGTCTTTGACTGAATAATACTGAAAATACTATTAATTATGCTTATTATATAACTGTAGTAACCATGACTTTGGAATTAATGCAGGGAAAGATAAACAATAGAAAAGAAGAGAAATCTCAGAAACATGGACACTGGGTACATAGGTATGGACAATATATACATCAGAGAAATGTCATTACAAATCTGTGGAGAAAGATGTATCAGTCAATAAATAGTACTAGGAAGTTGAAAACAAACAAACCAACAAACAAACAATGTTGAATTTTTTTCTCATACATAATAATTCCACAACCTAAATGTTAAAAAGCAGAACTTCTGCATCTTTAGAAGAAATGTACAGGGATGTATTTATGATATTTGCATACTTTTATAATCTTTATTATAATTCTTACTGAGTAGTAAATATACTGAGTAGTATATTTAATATTTAAAATATTTATATTCAGAAAATGTAAATAATTTCTATAACTCAATAATAAAAAGACAACCCAAGAGGAAATGGTATATGTGCTGCCGAAGCGAGCACTAACCCAAGAGGAAATGGAGTACATGAAATAAACAGACCCTTCATAAAAAGTAGAGTGTTTAATAAATCCATGAAAATATGTTAAATTTCATTAGTCAATAGAGAAATCAATGGTAGAAGTATCAGCCATTCTACACTAATCACAATGGCTATAATGAAATATTCTATTTATATCAAGTTGTACAGAAACAAGAGAGTTCATGAGTACAGACCTCTAGGATTTCAATTTGAAAATATCTTGTTGTGTTGAGGATATACATAAAATACATTATGGTATTCCCACATGTAGGTTTACTCTACAGCAGTGGTGGACATTCCGTGGGCCATCAGCCCAAATCCTATCAGTTACCTATTTTTATAAACAAAGACCTACTGGAATATAACCACTATGACTCATTTATGTATCATCAGTGAAGACTTTCACACTACAGTAGCAAAATTGGGTGGTTGTAATACCATATAACTTGTAAAGCCTCCAGTGTTTATTAATTGGCCCTTTACAAAGAAAGTTTGATCTAGTTTAGAGTAACTCTTAGGTCTTTGTCCTGAAAGTGTAGTATAATAATGCTTGTAGCAGTATTACTTGCTATATAACAGATTGGAAATGGGAAAAAAAAAGAACATAGAAAAAGGGTGAATATTGTGAAATATTCTCAAAAGATAATGCTATGTAGCAATGGAAATGAATCAAAGTACTAGATAAATTACCATGAATGAATTTCAATAATGTAGCTAAGAAAGTTAGTGTCAAGAAAGTATACACACTATATGATACCATTTACATAAATGTTGAAAATGTGATATGGAAACATATATTTATGTGGTAAATATTTAAGCACCTGTATGGGAATGATAAACACCAAATCCAAGATAATTATTTCCTCGGAGAGTTAGGGCCATGTGATTGAGGAGGAATAAATGAGAGAGAAGTCTTCAATAATATTTGAGGTGGCATTTCTGCTGGCAATGGTTACAAGATGTTTATTATATTCTTTATACTCTCATATATGTCTGAAAACAAACTAAGATAATACACAGATGAAAGCCATGGTGCCTTTTGTGAAGATTTGCAAGCATGTCTAGAGGCAGAGGAAGAAACATACAATTGCAGCATGGAATCTTACAGTAATAGAACACTTTACGAGTAATGAAGATACACAGTCATCTGGCTATGTATTTTCTGGGTGTTCAAAGGACTGAGAGTGTGGTTAGGAGTAGTTCCTGACTCAGGCAGGTAAGAAACTTGCTTTAGGTGAGAAGTAGTAAGAAGTGGGGATTGTTAAAATTGCCTACAACAAAATGTGAGTACCTGGGTGGAGTGGGTGGGAGAGAAGAGGCACAGATCATTCTCAGCAGGTTGACAGACATACTAGGACACCATCAATGCTCAGAAACAGTTTTCCTGAGAACACTTTTCAAAAAGAACTCACCTGAAGCTTCCTGCTTATAAACCTTGTGTATCTCTTATAGGGTAAATCTGCAGGAAATGATTGCCTTAGCAACAGCTTCTGAAACAGATAAAACTTATCATAATTTTACAGAAATGGAAAATTTGAGTTTGATGTTTTATTTATTTTTTTTTAATATTTTATTTATTTACTTGAGAGAGAGATAGTGAGAGAGAGCATGAACGAGGAGAAGGTCAGAGAGAGAAGCAGACTCCCCATGGAGCTGGGAGTCCGATGCGGGACTCGATCCCGGGACTCCAGGATCATGACCTGAGCCGAAGGCAGTCGTCCAACCAACTGAGCCACCCAGGCGTCCCGAGTTTGATGTTTTATAGAAAGTTGTAAAATGCATTCAATTTTCCTGGACAAATAAATGCCTTAGGTATTCACATTAGGCTTGGACTTGAGGGAACCATAATTGGAAAGAAACACTTGCATAAACACTTAGTGAAGATTCACCTCTCAATCTAGATGTTTTTTTAAAAACCTGAGTTACATCTATACAGAATTGAACATTTTAAAATTAGGACTAAACCACTGAGAGTGAGTATCAGTTTAATCATGAAATTGTCTCCTAAGGATCAGGGACACAGCCCAGAGCCTTCGCTTACTTCCTGTTCATATATCATGACCTATGGCTGATACTTATTTTCTTCATCCATTCAGTTTTTGAGACATCACTGGAATCACTTACTTGATTAAAGTTTGTACAAATAATTTGATATTTTCATAAGTACATGGCCTTTTTAATCTATCCTTTTTCAAATGCATAATTTTGGTTGAATGAAATTGCCAATTGCTAAGGTGTTTATTTCAAATATGATGACTGTGGCTTTGGGCTCAAAGGATCGTTTCTGAATTTCCATTCTCAAGTGTGTGAGTGAGTATTTTGATGATCTGTCATGTAAGTGTTTGCACAAAAACACATTGACAAAAATTTTAACATCTAATAGATTATCAGTATTATTCACAATTGTGAATTGGACCTTGTGTCTAAAATGTATACAGTCTATTCTAAAAAGGACAGAGAGAGAGAGAGAGAGAGAGAGAGAAAGGCTGGGAATAGGGGAATGAGAAAGAGGAGGTGAGAAAGTCATACTGATTGATTAAGCAACCTCAAAGTGTTGAACAGTGGTAATATAGGAATTGGCCACTAGCTCATCTGTATGAATATTTAAAAGTACATTTTAACCTGAGGGCATTTATTTGTAAAATATTTGTATTTATATGATTACAGTAACTTGTCTAAGTATTTTTATTACAGCAAATTTTATAAAATAAACTCTATTGAAATTATCATCCACTAATACATTCTTGCTAGCAATATGGTATCTCACCATTTTTTTTAGGATTAAAAAAGAAATATGATATTTTATAGTTCTTTTAGCAACAGCAGATGATGACTCATACATATTTGACAGTATGTTTAATAGTTGTTTCTTTTTTCCTGCTTTTTTTTTTTTTTCACTACTGAGAAGGCTGCCTGCTTACCCTTTCTTGAGATAAACTACTTAGAACAATAACCAAGACCCTGCTCCCAAGCATGCTCCCTCTCCTTTACTCCTAAGTTCTAGGATGCAGGAAAGCAGTTTAAGACCTTGTTCGACTGAAAGAGGCCAGGGTAAAGTAGACTTAAACTTTTCTTTTCATAATATGTGGCTAATTGTATATATACACACGCTTATCTCATTGTAAGTGGCAACATTTATTGATAAAGAAATAATTTTTCAAAACTTTCTTCTCTCAGTATAGTAGTCTCTCTTTTTACACTCTTTTTATTACTATTTTTGTTGGAATTTTATGGTGACCTTGTGTCTGAAACAGTTATTATTTTCCAAAGAATTCTATTTTCTATTTCAGGAATATACAATTGATGTTTTCTTTCGACAAAAATGGAAAGATGAACGGTTAAAATTTAAAGGTCCTATGAACATTCTTCGACTTAACAATTTAATGGCTAGCAAAATCTGGACTCCTGATACCTTCTTTCACAATGGGAAGAAATCAGTCGCTCATAATATGACAATGCCAAATAAGCTTCTTCGAATCCAGGACGATGGGACTCTGCTGTACACAATGAGGTAAGCTTTCAGGTTTGATATATTGCACTTAAGTACTGAAAATCCATGTATTAAACAACCAACCTAGTTTTGTCAAGTATTACCACAAATTGAACATTTTTATAACAGATTATTGAGGCATGCTTCGTAAAACCCTAGATATTAAATTAATATAAAACAGGGCACCTGAGTGACCAGTCTGTCAAGCATGTGACTCCTGATTTCTGCTCACGTCATGAGCTCAGGGCTGGAGATTCAACCCCATGTCTAGCTTTGTGCTGGGCATGGAGCCCGCTTAATGAGATTCTCCCCCTATCTCTCTCTTTCCCTCTGCCCCTCCCCCAATTCATGCACATTTGTACATGCTCTCTCTCTCTAAAAAGGTAAATAAAACAAGATAAAATAGTGTTTATGAGGCTGATTATCATCTGAGTGTTAAAACATAAGCATTACCTTAACTATTAAGAATTGTTTTTGTCTATTTCTTTTTCACACTACATTTTAATTAAGTGCAGCTTGAATGTCATAATTTAAAGTTTCCTTTATACCGTCATGTAATTTTACTTTTAGTACTTCTTCAGATATGCATCAACATTTTAAGTGATTTTTAAGCAAGCTTTTACTTAATATTTTGATCCTCCTTATAAAGTTAATCTAAAGAAAAAAAACTTTTTCAAGAGGTAGTTTTTATTTAATGAGGTTTACAAATACCATAAGCATATATATTAGATTGAACAATATAAATTGCCATTTTGTAAGTCAAATAGTATCACGTAGCATAAATTTCATATGATTCAACCTTTAAAAAATTATCTAAAGAAGCAGACTGGGCAGCTCAGTCAAGGAAGCATCTGACTTTGGCTCAGGTTATGATCTCGGGGTCCTGGGATAGAGCCCAGTATCAAGTTCCCAGTCTGGTGGGGAGTCTGCTTGTCCCTTTCCCTTTGCCCCTCCCCCGCCCATTCTCTCTCTCTCTCTCTCAAATAAATAGATAAAATCTTTTTTTAAAAAATTAAATACACAGTTGCTGACTGTATATTTACATATACAGTATATATTTTATATTTACAGTATAGCAACTACTACATTTTAACTCTACTCATAAATTAATCTTTTAAAATAGGTTACTTATATAAGAAAGAAAACAATCACAAACCTAATAAAGTGATGTATCACCTAAAAATTAAATGCTTAAGAAAGGCTTTAAAACATGGGTAATTTTTATTAGCATTAAATATAGATTAGATATGTGTTCTAAACATTTGATGTGTTATTATTTCATATGAAATGTTAGGTGGTAGATTTCAGTTGTATAAGTTATTTAAAAAGCGACAAAAATATAATCCTGATCTTTAAAGAAAAAATTCTTGAGAACTGATTACTAAATGGCCCTTGCCTAAAATGGAAGTGCTAGCAATTCTATGCCTCTCTCTCTGAATTTTATAATCCAGATGCAATATCCCTATTGGTTTTACACTTTGAATATTCCCGTGGATTAAGACAATGATGGGAAATTTTGGCTTTAAACAAAATGTTGGCAGAGAACATACAGTTTTGGAAAATATTTCTTGGTGTTCTACTTAAATACTCTCCTAGAAGTATACATAATAATTAAATTGTTGGCCACATTTGTTTTGCTTGTCATAGGAGTCTTCTCTAAGTTCAGTTTAATACCATTTCTATCCATTTTACCTGTGTGTGAAATGGAATAATTGATGACTGTCTTTATAACAAGTTTGCTGTGATTACTCTTTTTTTTTTTGCTGTGATTACTCTTTAATGTGATCATGTAGATATAGAAAAACAATATTTATTTAACAATACATTGCTTATGTCCATAATTTAGCCCATAGTCTAGTTTCAACATGGTATTTCTAAGAGGCATATCTATATACTATCTGTATCTACTTCTATATTTAAATCCATGTACCTGTATATAGTATGTATAGTATGTGATACTCCTTCACAGTTGACATATTTTGGAGGAAACGCCTATGAGCTAGTATTGAATTCTTGTATCAGTTTTGTTCTATGGTTGTTGAGGACATGAAGAAGGAAAATAGCATTCTTTTCATGATAGAGAATTTTTTTCTTTTTTTTCCCCCAGGATCATAAATGTCATAGTGAATGTTAATGGGAAAATAGCCCTTCAAAAATGTGTATATAACTTCTTTACTTCTTAATTTAAAAAAAAAAACAAAAAAAACTTCTTTAGTTCTTAACAAACCACAGAGTTCCAAATGTTTGTAAATAAATATTGTTATTTGAGCTCAGTTTTTGTATATGCTAATGTCTTCTGAAGGATCGTCTAAATGAACATTTACATGTGAATTAGCCTAATTCAATGCTATAAGGAAAGTCCTACCTTATCCTAGATGCTATTGAGAACAGGGAGGAGTGATTAATCTTGACTTGTCAATTTACTTAAACAAAGAGTGAAATTTTTGCTTCTAGGCTTACAGTTCAAGCTGAATGTCCAATGCACCTGGAGGATTTTCCTATGGATGCCCATTCATGTCCTCTGAAATTTGGCAGCTGTAAGTATGGGGATGAAGGTACATGTTCTGGGCCTGTAAAGTCAAGGGTGGTCAACATCATTGCTTACCGTATAGTTTCTTCTAATATTATGGAATGCTTAATATTTGCCCAGAAAAGTATAGAAGTAAAAGACTTGCTGATTTCCCTCTAGGAACTAATTGTCTAGCCCTATGGCACTCTCAAATATCATTATATATATTTTTTTCTCTTTTTATTTTTTTTTAAAGATTCTATTTATTTATTTGACAGAGAGAGAGAGAGATCACAAGTAGGCAGAGCAGTGGGCAGAGAGAGGGGAAAGCAGGCCCTCTGCTGAGCAGAGAGCCTGACATGGGGCTCCATCCCAGGACCCTGAGACCATGACCCAAGCCAAAGGCAGAGGCTTTACCCACTGAGCCACCCAGGCGCCCCATCAAATATCATTATATTTTACTCATGATGTTTAAATTATCACTTTACTGCCACTAAAGAATATCATGTGTTTTTATTCATGGGAAGGTAATCCAGGAGCTGCTTGTGAAGGTCAAGACCTTGTCATTTACTTTCTTTTCCAAGCGCTAGGTCCTTAAAAATGCAATTTTTTTTTCTTTTTTCTTTTTCTTTTTTTTTGGTAACTAAGAATGAACTGTAAAGGATGGATGGTATTGTTTGTTAAGCCTTTTGCAAATGGCAGGCACAGAAGCTGGCTCTGTGCAATTACCTTCCTACTTTCCAAATAATGGAAGGATTTTTTTTTTTTTTAATTTTCTAAAATAAATTTTAAGGAAATGAGTAACTGGATTTGTTATATCTTCTGCTTACCTAAGATATTTCAGAAAAGGCTCTGTGCATTTGGCCATTCTCTAGGTCACTGAGGTTGTATCTTGTATGTCAAGTGGAAGCATTCACTCTCCCGGAATAATTGAAAAGAAGGGAGGTCGAATCATCTCCCCAGGCCCACATTTAGGGCAGGTTCACAATAAATTCACGGACACAGCTGGAACAGTTTCTCTGGTGTTAGCATGTCCCATCACCTGACCTTTTCAGAAACCTTGCTCTTTTTATTATCCCCATCTTTATCCATTCGGGGCACCTTTTGACTTTTCATTCACTTGAACAGAAAGGCAGTTCCCTCACCTGGTTAAAAATATGCGTGATTGAATAGGGGCCTTCACTCCACAGATGTATTAAGTGAAAGAAAAGAGAATGATGGCTAAGATGAATGCAAACTCCTCTAGTGATTTGGATGACCATAGTTTTGTGGAAAGAGAAGTTCAGTCTTGTTCTGTTTATTCTTACAAAAGGTGTCAGCTCTCAATTTTCTTTGAGAATCTCTTCTTTGTTTAACTACAAAGCCTTCTTTTATTGTCATGGAAACTATCACTTCAATACTGGTATTTTTCCCAAAATTATTTAAGATAGTCAATCGTGTTACACGACGTAAACATCATGGAGAAAATCTACAGCAGATGCAGCAGAGAGAAACTCATTTGCATCACATAAATGGCATTAAAGAGAAAATTGAAAAGCCTTGATAACCAACGAAAGGATTTATTCAAAATGCAGTCATGGTATAAGAAGGAAAAGAATTTTTCACTGGACAAGTTAGTGCCATTAAGGCAACAAATATAAATAACGTGATGTCTTAATTCTGAATATGAAATAAATATGCCTGAAAATAGTTTAAATAAAATCTAAAAATCTCTTGTAGTGTATCTACAGAGTAGTGAAATATTGTATGTGTGAGTTTCTGTATCTAGAAGTGATACAGAAAACAAAGTTTATTGTTAAGCAGTCTCTAAGTAGTTGCTTTTTATTTTTCTTCATTTATTTTCTGACACATTGAATAAACAATTTGATTTGTATATTCTTCTATTTATCCTTGCCAATAATAAGTGGTTGATATTTAAGTGTTAAAAAGATGGACTTTATGGGCACCCTGGGTGGTGCAGTGGGCGAAGCATTAGACTTGATTTCAGCTCAGGTCATGATCTCAAGGTCTTGAGATAAATCCCGATTCAAGGCTTCTCAGAGAGCATGGCGCCTGCTTGAGATTGATTCTCCCTCTCTCCCTTCCTCCCACCCCCAGTTCTCTCTCCGTCTCTAGCAAATAAATAAATATTAATAAAATTTAAAAAGTATGGGTATTAGCATGTTGTAATATATTAACAAGCCAACCCAAGCTTTAAACTGCCTTAAAATGCTGACACAACAGAAGCTATCAGAAGCTGTGATGGCTTTGCCTTCTAGTTTTTTATTCCTCTCTTGCTTAAAAGCCCCCTAAAGTGATAGAATTTCTGGAAATTTATCATTGTTCTTAAAGATGCATCTTTTGTATAAGTTTATAATTTTGAATTCCTTTTTGTTTTGCTTTATTTCTGTTGCCTCACATCTTTATGTATTTTCTTGCTGCTTAACATGATTTAAAATTTCTTAAATGGGAGTCTGGATGTGGTTCTGTGCATTGATCCAAAAGAAATTATGTCATCTTTTGGGATGAAAATTAATAAAAAGGATTCGGGAATTTTTTTTTTCTGGTTACCAAATACTAAGAATCAGTCAGGATGGAGTTGATGTTTAATGCAGATGATGACTGAAAAATGGGTTATTTAACAGAATTAAATGAAATTATTCAATGAAAATCTAAGTTAGAGGTGGAGTTTATAGGGAAATTTGTAAACCAAACTATCTTTCTCTCCTTTATACTTTACTGAAAAATAGTGCAGTGGTCTCCTGGTTTATATGTGTGTTGGTGGACTGGGAATGCCTCTAAGCTGCATGACTTTCTGCTCTATTTTCTCTTACTAGTCTCAAAATCTAAAAATCATCTTCCTAGTTAACTAATCAAATGCTATAATTCCTTTTTAAAGGACATGGGCAGGATCACTTACCTTCTTTAGCATATCCTTGGGCTCCTCCACAGATTCCATCTTCCGTAAAAGTAAATGACGTAATTCAAATATGAAGAGTTTCTTGATTAATCTAACAAAAACAAACAGAACTTTTTCTGGGTGACAGGCCCTGTGCCAGGTGCAAGCGCTGTAGTTATGAACAAGATAGAGTCCTTGCCCCTCGGTGTCTCACTAGTTTCTTAAAAAGGTCACTGCCTTGGTAGGGTTTCATTTTCTCTTATTTATATTTAAAAATAAACATCAAAATTCAAGAGTGGAATCATTATACTTTAAAAAAGTTCATAATTTATTGATATTCACAACTACTAATGCTTATTCATAGAAAAAAACCCACTTGATAATGTGCAAATGGGGTGCTAGTTACTCACATTACTACTGTCCCTTATTTAATCATAGCAGCAGAATCGCCAATGATTAACTAATCGAAATGAATACAAATTTAGATCCCAGAGTAACTAGAATTCATTCATATGCAAACTATAGGACTATATTTGCTATATATATATGCACATTTATAAAGATACACACACATCTACATATTTTTAGAGTTCTATTTCAAAAAAATTGTTTCACAGAATGTAATTATGGATATAGGTGAATATGTGTACAATGAAAACAGTATTTCACTGATAGGAGCATTTAGTAGTAACATGCAGAAACCAGACAACATTGTAGTATGTCATTAAGACACACAGCCAATAAGACACAAACTCATGAACATTCCCTTTATTGTGACTGATGCTTAAGTGTGAGTTGGTCTGTGATCTGTCAACATCAGACAAATGTAAGTAGCAGGTCCACCCCAGAACAAAGTTATCAAACCGGAAGACTTATATATGGCCTGTAAATGAACTTTTCCCAGAGTCCTAGAGATCTAGGGGGCAGAGATATTGCTGGAAGCAGCTAGTCCTTAAACTGAGAATGTAACTGTGATACTGAGTTTTTTTTTTTTTTAAGATTTTATTTATTTATTTGTCAGAGAGATAGCGCGAGCGAAAGCGAGCACAGGCAGACAGAGTGGAAGGCAGAGTCAGAGGGAGAAGCAGGCTCCCTGCGGAGCAAGGAGCCCGATGTGGGACTCGATCCCAGGACGCTGGGATCATGACCTGAGCCGAAGGCAGCTGCTTAACCAACTGAGCCACCCAGGCGTCCCAGATACTGAGTTTTGCTCAAGAACCAGGAGTAGCTAATACTTCTAAACATTCTCATGAGCAAAAGTACAAAGAAGTTCTTCAAAAAGACAATACTATAGTAAGAATTGGCTGTTAATTCCACTGTGGAGGGACTTCCGGCATGGAGAGGTCAGCTGCTCCCCTCCGGGACATCCAGGCTTAAAGGAAATGCCAGGGCCAGAGAGCAGCTAAGACAATTCTAGTGCTAGAATTATCTAACTTCCACTAAGTTCTGTATCTTCGGCCAGATAAATCAGAAGGTTATACTTGGTCTGTATGTGTTTTATCTCTAGCCAATCCATAATGGAGGTGCTATGAAAGTATAGTCCAATGAGGTCTGTGTGCATTAATTTTAAAATGAACATTTTTAAGGAGTATTTGATGAAACTATAGCATTCTGGTTTATTTTTACATGTTCTGCAACAATTAGTTCTCATTCTTTTAATAGAATGCATTGTATCATGATAGCTAAGTCATGTAATTCTTAATTAGGTGGAGGTTTTGAAGAAAAACCTATGAAACGAACTACGAAAATTGTACTTAAAATAAAGATTGCATTTCATCAGTATTCTCATATGATAATAAGTTCCTTTTATGCCCAGAGAGTAATATCAATTTGAATTATAAATGTTATTTCATGAGTGATTGCTATTTCCAAATAAACCATTTAAGTGGGCTTTAGGCATTTACAACCTGTGTACTATAATGTCTTTATATATTACTTTGAAACTATGGTGGACGTTTTAACCATCTCAGGACCCAGTGATTTTTGCAGGCTCTGAAGAGAAATTTGCTGTTCACTTCTCAGTGGTTGCACTGAAAATATTCTTTGGTCATGATTTTCTCTCTTGATCTACTTCATACTCTTCATGTTAAAAATTGTAAATTTCAGAGATATATTTACTATACAAAATAGTATCTGTAAAATCAGTTTTTATAATAAATAGTGATTATATGCAACATATAACCCTTGACATTGTACTTTATTGATGATTTATACTAAAGTGCTTAAATTTTTTTTCTGATTTCTTACAGATGCCTACACAACCTCAGAGGTCACTTATATTTGGACTTATAATGCATCTGATTCAGTACAAGTTGCTCCTGATGGCTCCAGGTTAAATCAGTATGATCTGCTGGGCCAATCAATTGGAAAAGAAACAATTAAATCCAGTACAGGTTAGTAAAATGATTCTTAAACTAGTTTCTAAGAAAATCGATGGGTTCAATTCACTAAAATACGTTAGTTTGCTTAGAAAGTTTTGTTCTTAGGGTCCAGGAACTAGCAGCATATATTGTAGGAGCTTTTTAGATATTTACTGTCTCTGACCTGACTCCTTACTCAATTAAGATCTGTATTTTAAGAAGATCCAAGGAGATTCTAAGGAGGTTTACATAAAGTTTGAGAAACACTGGGTTAAAATATACTGTCAATTCAAAAAAAGTGTTACTTTGCAGACAAGCCAATTTTATCATCAAATAGTGTCATGGTTTTCCTAATTTTCTAATTCTTTTGCTCCTATTCAGAATAGTTTGTGACTATTCAACTCTTGAATTTTGGATCATTACTACTGGTGGGTGCGGGAAAGCTGATGACCTTCCTAAGGATCCCACTCCTCTAAGAAAGCTGCCATGTTGAACTAATGATTTTATCTCTGGCAAATCTAACCCCCGGGAAGCAGAAAGGAAAGGTTCTCGGGATTGGATAGAAATGACAACAGTGGATTAGAGTCGATGTACACAATTGAGAGATTCAGAATAGTGACAGGGTCAAAAGTGGAAAATTTGGACCGAAGCCTGGGGTTAGAGATGTGGCCAGAGACTGACCCTTTAAAAAACCAGAGAATTCGAACAATCAAAGCAGAGGCTTGAAGTTGGTACCAGTGGGGATGAGAGATCTGAGTAAGATAATTCATGGTCAGAGAGCATTTGCGAATCCTGTATCTTTTTGTTCAGTAGGCATGACCGGGAGAGAAAAACAAATGTCATGCCTTGGACATGTCATGCAAGTTTCTTGGTAATATTAAAATTCTCTTAAATATTCTTGCTGTGCTAAAGAGGCATTTAGTGGTTTATACTTCTCATGTCGTATATGTGATAAATTCTTTTTTTTTTTTAAACCGGGGATTGTTCTTTCTCAAATCCGTTCCATTTCCAAAATGTTCAAACTATTGACTATTACCGTTCCTTAAGCTTCTTAAATTTTTCTTCTAGGTGAATATACCGTAATGACAGCTCATTTCCACTTGAAAAGAAAAATTGGGTATTTTGTGATTCAGACATATCTGCCTTGCATCATGACTGTCATTCTCTCCCAAGTGTCATTCTGGCTTAACAGAGAATCTGTGCCTGCAAGAACTGTGTTCGGTGAGTGAACAGCTACACACTCTTGTGGAGCACATTGTATTTTGTAGCATACTTTCAAACGCTTTCTCTCTCTTGAGACTCACACCAACAAATCTGTGGTGTGGGGGGCAGGGCATGTTGGTTCCACGTTACAGACGAGGAAGCTGAGGCTGACAGAGGCAAAATACAGAGTTCGTGCCACACTATTAAGAAAAGGTATAAACACTACTCAGATCTTTTGGAAATACATTTGGGTCTTCTTTCTATTTTGCTTCTTTTCTCATTTTGCTTTCCATCATTTGTTTTCATGCCAGTTTAAGGGGAATGTTCTTAGAGGCTTTGACTTGGCGTATAACAGTACCATATTTCTCGGCTTTCCATGTTTATTTTTGCTCTGACTTGTTTTTAGATGGACAAAGAGGATCTTCGTGTTTCAGGTTAGAGAGAGAAAGGGAAGAAGAAAAAGAGAAAGAGACTCCTCATTCACTACCACTAGTGTGTTTAATAACAGTTAATTCTCTTGATTTAAACCATGCAAGGGGTGGGAGTTGGCTTCTCCTTCTGTCCCTCTCCGCTGCTCCTGCTCCTGCTCTCTCTCACGCTCTCACTGGTGCGTGTTCTCTCTCTCTCTCTCAAATAAATAAATAAAATCTTAAAAGAAAAAAAAAATGTAGGGGAATGACTGCTTTTTGGATGAAGGAACTAGGCTGAGCACATTTTGTGCAAAGTAGATTGTCTTTTTTGTGTTTGGTACCTTCATTCATTTAGGAAACTTTTATGGAAAATCCAGTGTATTGGATATTGCACCAAGCCCTAGAGCTCAAATACATGTAAAATACAGTTTCTACATCCAGCTAGTTCAGTATAGTGAAGGGCAACAAGATAGGCAGAAAAGATAATGGCAACACAGATTAATGGGTTATAAAACAGGTACATACAAGTTGCAAGATAACAAGAGAGCTGATTAAGGAGCTTCATCAACATTTGAGCTAAGTCTCTTTCTTTTTAGTTAAATTTTTGTTCAATTTTAATTCCAATATATTCAACATGCAGCATTATATTAGTTTCAGTGTACAATATAGTGACTTAACCATTCTATACATCAATTACTCAGTGCTCAGTATAAGTATGCTCTTAATCCTCTTCACCTATTTCACCCATTCCCCCACCCAACTCCCCTCTAAAATGCTGTATTTTCAGTGAGTACCCTCTGTTAAAGTTATTGGGCTAAGGCTTTAAAGATGAGTGGGAGTTTCTCAGACAGATGAGATGGGGCAAAAATCCTAGCCTAAAAGGATCAAATACGCATAACATCAAGGGATGAAAGCACATAGTGTGTTCAGTGACAGCTATTTCAGTGTCTGTGTAGACACAATAGATAGAATTATAGTTTAAAACCTAAAGAGAACAGCTTTGTATGCTATGCTAATACAGTGTACCTTTATCTTATGGGCTAGAGCAACCCATTTTAGTATTCAGAAAGCATAAATATGTAAAACTTTTCGAACAATGCCTGCCATTTAATACATGCTATATAACATTAGCTATTCTCATTATCAAGGCACAAAAATCAGTTTGATTTTCAACACCAGCAATGAATAACTCAACAGCAAATTAAGAAAATGATTCTATTTACAATGGCATCCAAAAGAATAAAATACCTAGGATAAATCTAACCAATTATGTATAAGACTTGTCCATGGAACACTACTAGACTTTGCTGAGATAAATTAAAGATTACCTAATTAAATACCTAATTAAAAACCTAACCAAATGGGAAAGATATCCCATGTTCATGGATTAGAAAACAGTACTCTTAAAATGAGAACAATCCCTGAAGTGATCTATAGATTCAATTCGATATCTGTCAAAAAAAAAAAAGTTTCTTTTTTTGCAGAAATGGAAAAAGCCAATCCTCAAATTCATATAGAATTACAAGAGGCTCCAAATAGTCAAAATAATATTGATAAAGAAAAATAAAGTTGGTTACTTCACACTTCCCAGTTTCATAACTTAGTACAAAGAAAGTTACATTAATCAAACAGTGTAGTAGTGTCATAAGGATAGACGTAAAGATCAATAGGATAAAATCAGGATAGAAACAAACTCAAGGGATGTCTGGGTGGCTCAGTCAGTTAAACATCTGCCTTTGGCTCAGGTCATGATCCCAGGGTCTTGGGATCGAGTCCCACATTGGTCTCCCTGCTCAGCTGGGGGTCTGCTTCTCCCTCTGCCTGCTGCTCCCCCTGCTTGTGCTCGCTATCTCCCTCTGTCTCACAAATTACCAAAAAAGAAAAAGAGAAAGAAACACAATCAAGTATTCATGGTGAATTGATTTTCAATGAGTGCATTAAGACTATTCTGTGGGATTTTCAGCAAGGATACCAGAAGCTCAATGACCCTCCCATGCAAAGGGATGAAGTTGGACATATACAGCACTGGACACAAATGGATACATAACCTCAATATAAAATCTAAAACTTGAAAGTTGTGAGAGGAAAACGTATCAGAAATCTTTACCATCTTAGCTCTAGCAATGGATTCTTAGATTTGACACCAAAAGCATGGGTAACAATGAAAAAATAAATTGGATTTCATTAAAATTGAAAACTTCTGTGCCTCAAGGAACATTCTCAAAAGTGTGAAGACATTATATATAGGAGAAAATATTCATAAATCATATATTTGATAAGGATTTAATATCTTGACTAAATAAAGAATTCTTAAAATTCAAAAACAAAAAGAAACAAAACAAAAGCTAGATTTAAAAATATGGGCAAAGAACTTGAATAGACTTTAATTTTTTTTTAATTTAATTTTTTATTTTTTATAAACATATATTTTTATCCCCAGGGGTACAGGTCTGTGAATCACCAGGTTTACACACTTCACAGCACTCACCAAAGCACATACCCTCCCCAATGTCCATAATCCAACCCCCTTCTCCCAAACCCCTCCCCCCAGCAACCCTCAGTTTATTTTGTGGGATTAAGAGTCACTTATGGTTTGTCTCCCTCCCAATCCCATCTTGTTTCATTTATTCTTCTCGTACCCACTTAGACTTTAATATTTTTTTATGAAGAAAGTATACAAATGGCAAACAAGTACATAAAATGATATGAAACAATATTGGACATTAAAGAAACACGAATACCACAATAAAATACTTCTCACACACAATGGGATGGCAATAATAAAATAATAATAATTAAACAAAAGACAAGAAATAAATGTTGGTGAGGATGCAGAGAAATAGAAACCCTTATATATTGCTAGAGGGAATGTAAAATGATGCAACCTCTGTGGACAGCAGTATGGCCATTCCTTGAAAAGTTAAACAGAATTTCCATACAACCCGCCAATTCCACCTTAAGGTATATATCCAAGATTAGTGAAAACATATGTTCACAAGGAAACTGGTGCACAAATGTTTGTAACAGCGTTATTCCTTATAGTAGAAACAACCTAGATTTCCTCCAATGGATGAGTGGATAACTAAAATGTGCTTTACACATTCAATAGGATATTATTCACCCATAAAAGTGATTAAGTACTAATAGCATGCCACAATGTGGACAATGTGGATGAACTTCAGAAGCATTGTGTTAAGTGAAAGTGGTGGACATAAAAGGTCATATATTGTATGGTTCCTTTCATAAGAATTATTCAGAACAGGTATATCATAGGGACAGACAACAGTTTAGTGGTTGCTAGTAGATGGAGGCAGGGGAAATTGGGAGTTACTATTTAGTAAGAATAGGATGTTCTTTTAGGGTGATGAAAAATTTCGAAACTAGAGAGAGATGGTGGTTGGCAGAGCTTCATGAATGCATAAATGCCACTGAATTGTACACTTTAAAATGGTTAATTGTATATTTATGAATTTCACCTCAGTGAAATAATTCTAAAAAGTCATGAGTTGGGGGAAAAAAAAAAAGCAAGGAATGAGTGCATCAAAGCTTTCCCAGGATTTAGACTCAGAAGTATCTTTTCAGATATCCACTCAAAAATTGCAAATTTTTAAATCAAAAACAGCACCAAAAAAATGATGTGGCCAGAAATAAGAGGAAATTTCCATTCAGATGGTTTAAAGAATAAAATTGCGTGATTTTCAGAGCACAAATAATACAGAAGAAAAGTTTTAAGTTAAGATGAAATTACATAATTGATGTTATATATTTACATATAAATTTAGATCATTCTGGAATATTGACTCAACAAGTCAGATGAAATAAAATAATGAAGTATTTGTTTAACAAAGGTGGTGAAGAAAATTTAAACTATTGAGACAAATAAAGACAGATATTTCACAGCATAAGTTAAAAGAGGCCAATAGTAAATATTGGCCTCTCCTCAAATACAGAGGAGAGAGGATTAAATGAATAAATATTTAACTTTGAATGAATAAAATGTGTTAGTATCAGGGCTGTTAAATTGGACAATAACAAATATAAAACAAATGAAGGATTGGTTAGAAAAGTAACATATATAAAATTAAAAATCCAGGCTATATTTGAATGTATAAATTTCATATGAATTATTTACAATACAGGTGTAGGGATCCAAAAGTCAGATTTTCATATTGATTGAAACCAGTAGGTAAGAGCATTATTAGTATTATACTGTATAAGTTTTTCAGCATAAAGTTTGTAAGAAATAAAATTCCGTTTGAGTGTATGTGTGTGTATGTCTGTGCAAGTAAAAGATTAACAAAAATCTTACGTCTTGCCTGGAATGGTCCTTGAAAGCTGCCTGGCCATCATACTCCACACCCTCATCTCCTCTTTCGGTTTCCTGTCTGTTTTTGATTTGAACATTGTCTGACTGATAACACAGCAGTTACCTAAGCCAAATTTCTACCCTCTTCAAATTTCTCTCTCTGAATTCATAGTCAGGTTTACAATCTAGTGAGCGATCATTAAATCATCTGCCCTCCTCATGCTTGTAAGACTTTCTGCAGTGGATAACCCACCCGGGTAAAACATGACTACAGTTAAGAAATTAATATGCTCCAAGAGACAGATGTCAAATGTTTCAACCTTTGAGATCTGGTTTCACACGGTGAACAGAATAAGAAAGCAGAGCAAACAAGACAATAGGCATGGGAGTTGAAATTCTAATGCACATTTGTTATATCAGAAGACTTTGTTCCATTATATAGGGTTTTACTATTCAGTTTTTTTGTATTTTGTGTTTATTTTGTGGCTGGGGAACCAGCTTGATTTTTTTTTTCCCCCAAAGATCTTTTTTCAAAGGGATTGCCTATGTATCTTATGATAGAAGCCTCCTTTGACTTTCTCTGGGTCTTCATGCCCCATTCAAAATACTTACTGAGCATCTATTTATCAACACTGTTGTAGAGAGATGTCTGGGTAAGTCATCAGCTTGTCTTCCTGATGAGGTAACTGCCCTCTGTTATTAGTAGTATAAGAAAGCACTTGGGAAACTTTTACTCTTATACTTCAGGTTTTTGTGCTTTCAAAGCTCCTGTAAGCAGATGGGGTGCATTTTCAATATACCAGCTTCATTTTGTGTTTGTATAAACATAGACGTTCCCTCATTTTGTGAAATTGTGGCCCTGGTTCTTTTAGCTGATTAACACCCTACAGCACTTCATATAAATGAGAAATAATCATAACGAATTTGATGATTATTATCTCCATATTTGAATCCAAATCATTTTTCAAATTTATGGATAAGTTTATGAATATATGACTAAGTTTATATATGAACATGTGAATGTATGAATAAGCTTATATATAAGAAGTATGTGTTGATATTTTCATTTAATATATTCAGCATGGAATAGAGAATTTTAGCTGTTAAAAACGAAAATCAGAGGTACCTGTGTGGCTCAGTCAGTTAAGCTTCTGCCTTTGGTCATGATCTTGGGGTCCTGGGATGGAGCCCTGCGTCAGGCTTCCTTCCTGCCACTGGGGAGCCCACTTCTCCCTCTCCCTCTGCCCCCCCACCTGCTGTGTTCTCTTCCACTCTCTCTCAAATGAATAAAGAAAATCCTTTTAATAAAATAAAATCAAATAATAAATAGCTGTTAGGGTTTAGGTTTGTCAGGTAAAAGAGTACAGGGAGTTCTTATGTTTTTTATTTCATGCATCATTCATGGCATATTCAAGGGCCTTAGCTACTTATCTTGTGTGAATTTTGGAATAAGTAAAACTCCAAAAGGGATATGTTTGGATTGCTCATTTTTCTTCTTAGTTCTATATATTTCCACTATTCAGTTTGACTGTTTATATCAGGGAACCCCAAATAGAGTGGCTTGAATATATGAAGGTTTTTTCTACGTAAAATAAATCTGCAAGTAGGTGGTCCAGGACTAGTGTGGCAACACTGTGGGTATCAGCGACTCAGTCTCTTTCTGCCTTTCTCCTTTGATATCCTTAGCATGGAGTTTTGCTTCATAGGCCATAAAGGCTGTTGGTGCTCCAGCGATCACATTCATATCCAGGAAATAGAAAGGACTAAGCAAAAAGGACAAAAGACGTCTTTCAGCTCTCTGTTTGCCATTAATAAGCTTTCCCAGAAGTCCCTCTCAGTAATTTCTATTTATATATATTTAGCCCAACTTGGTCTCCTAACAGAGACTCTGAGAAATTGCCATCTGAAATAAATTCAGTATTCTAATATTACAGACTGATTAGATATTGGATTGGTAGTTCGTGGGTTCTGCTACCATAAGAAAAAAACAGTTGTTTGCTATAAAGGCCATAAAATTTAAAGCACACATTTTGGAACCACAGGATCTTGGTTCAAAATCTGGCTCTGCCATTAATAAATTGGGTCACTTTTGGCACTTTTTTTTTGTTTAACCTCTTTGTACCTCTATAAAATAGGAATTATGATATCTCCCTCACGAGGCTATTTATGGAATACAGACACACACACACACACACACACACACACACACGGAACACTTTGAGTAATTATGGCACATAGTTAAGTACTATGTAATTATTTGCTATTATTTTACTGCTTGTCACCTACTACTTAATTCTTTTCTTCTTGTCAAGATATACATTAAGGCTGGTCAGATCTTGTTTTAGTTTGAGTAGCAGTAATCACTTCCCAAGGTGGCATATTTCAAGAATCTTGAACTCTATAAACCCCTGGGTAAGACAGATCTGGGCAGGAATCCAGCGTCTTTGACATATTAGTGTTTGGTTTGTTTGAAGGGAATTTAGGAATCTTTCATATTCCTTTATTGAAGTGTAATACACCAGTGTATGTTCATTTTAGTCAAGGCTCCTTTAATTATAGTGAAACAAACCCCAAGTCAAGCTGGCTTATGCCTACTTGTTAACTTCATTCTCAATTAACCATGACCTTGTATAGGTGTAGACAAGAAACACATCTTAGATGTGCATCCCATCTCAAAGCCCCATAATTGAGTCTTATTGGTTAGACAGGTTCACATTCTCATCCCTGATGCAATTTTTATGGCTACGCACACAATTATTAGCAAGGCCACTCCTTGGGCCAGTGGGTATTGTCAGATCCACTGCACAAATGGTGAAGGAGTAGTTCCAAAAGGAAAGCTTCTGTCAGAAGTAATTCCTCACACATTCTCACTCTGCTCTTTGTATCTCATTTATATCTCACTTAGCTCTATGATGATGATCTTGATTTCTACTTCATTGAGAAAACCGAAGCAACTAGAAAGAACCTCCCCAGAATCCCATAGCCTCATCTATTCAAGCGTCTACGTGCACAGACGCTGCTTGACTACATCTCTCTATGATGCTGACCCTTCCACCTGTGCACTGGGAGATATCCCATCTCAGCTGCTTTAAGGACATCATTCCAGCAATCCTCTTCATTCTCTCTAACGTCAGCAATGTCTGCGATCCATAATCATCCTAACAGAAGTACAGAGTTATGCTGTTATTTATCCAATCCTCAAATCAGATTCCCACGACTCTACTAAACCACTTGCTTCTAGCTTCTTTGGTTGCTCTCCTTTTTAGGAGTTTTACTTGCAAGAGTTATGTTTATTTACTGTCCTCAATTTTTCTTCTCCTCCGATCTCTCAAACCCACTCAAATCAAGCTTTTGTCTCCAAAATGACACCTGTCGAGGTCCCCATCATTGCTAATCCAGTGGCCAATTCTCAGATTAGTTTACTTGATCTAATAGTAGGCTTTGACAGGGTAGTTTCCTCCCGCTAAATGAGAGGACATTTCTTGGAAAGAATTTCTTTATTTGGTTTCTAAGGTAGTCACATACTCTTGATGTATCTGTTCCTAGTCTCCTTTGCAGGTCCATACTCTTCCTCAGACCACTTAAATATCAGAGGGCTCTACGCTCAATATTCAGCCACTCTTTCCTCTGTATTTTCTACTTGGTGACCCCATTATGGCATAGTATAATTTTCATGTGATTATTACCAAATTTATAGCTCCTGTCCAGACCCCTTCCCCTTCGACATCTCCATCCAGTGGTATTCCTTACATCCCCACTTGGATTTCCGATATACAGCTCAAACTCACTATGCACACATTTGAACTTTCAGTCCTCTCCTCAAAACTTATGACCTTGCTTATACACGATCATTTCTCTCCTTGATCACTGGATGTCTTATTCTGTGTGGGATGCCATAACATAATACCACAGACTTGGAGGCTTAAACAACAGAAATTTATTTTCTCACACTTCTAAAGGCTAAAGATCCATGATCAAGGCCCACCAGGGTTGGTTTCTGGTGAGAGCTTTCTTCCTGGCTTATCAATGGCTACATTCTCATTATGTCCTCACTCGGCCTTCTTTGGTGTGTGCACATGGGGTTGAGGGAGGGGAGAGAAGAAGAGGGAGAAAGCCCTCTGCTGTGTCTTATTATGAGAACACTAATCCTACTCAATCCTACTGAATCAGGACCCCATCTTTACAACCTCAGTTAATTTTAATTACTTCCTTAGAGACTCCATCTCCAAATATAGCCACACTAAACACTAAGGCTTCAATATATGAATTATGAATTTTGGAGGGATGTAAACATTCAATCCATAATGATGTAATCGATTTTTTACTGTTTCTTGCTACCACTCCTGTAGGACTTTGTTTCCAATGTAGTAGTCATTGGGATACTTTCAAAATGGAGGACAGATCATGTCGTACCTATTCTCTAAGCCCATTGGCTCACCAGTATCCTCAGAGTAAAAATGAAAGGCCCTTCAGAGGTCAGTAAGTCCTAATGCAGTGTGAACTCCCTCCACTTCCAACCTCTAGTTCTGCTACCCTTCCTGTCTCTTACTCTTCCTGTAACATCCACACTGGCCTCTTCCTTATGGACATGGCAGTCATTCACTTATGAGCTTTGTCCCTTCTCTCTGCCTGGACCTCTTTTTTTCTCCAGATACCTGTGTGGCTCATTCCTTCCATTTCCTCAGAGAATTTCTAAACTCTCATTTTTTTTTTTTCAAAGCAGACTATCTAACAGTCTAACTTAAAATTGTTAACTGCTTCCCAATCCTGTTTCTGTTCTCCAGCCTACTCTAATTTTGTCTTCATTGCACATACCATCTTTGAATATGTTATAGAAAAATATTTTTACATAATTTGTCTCCCCCTCTGGAATTTAAATTCCAGAAGTGCAGTTATTTCAGCCTCTCTTTAAAGTGATAGAAAATAAGGAAGTTAAACTGAGACAATAAGTAATTGCAAAATATTTTAAATAGATAAATGATAGATAAATAGGTAGATAAGCATATACGCTTGTGTGTTCAAAAGAGGTAAATTTCATATAAACTAGAAGGTAGTTCCTTAATTGTTTAAATTTGGAAGTTAGAGGACTATTTGCAAAAGAAGGTTGAGTGACTAGTCGGAAAAAAATAAATAAATGAAAATTATCCATTACAATTGGTTAGCCAACTGTGTTTAGAAGGAACACAGTACAGAGAGCTGCAATCATTCTGATATTAATTATAAGATCGGGGGTTCCCAAAACTACCCTCGGGTTTAATCATTCACTGTAACTTAGAGAATATACTGAAAGGCTTTACACTCACAGTTGCGGTTTATTATGGTGAATAGATACAGACTAAATTCAACCAGGGGAAGAAGCACATAGAGTTCGGGCCAAGTTCAGAGGCAGCACTTCCATTGTCCTGTTCACACAGAGTGATGGGACAACATTACTTTCCTGGCACAGATGTGTGAAGATAGGCACAGAGCATTGCTCACCAGGCAGGGTTACCAGCACCTTGGTGTCCAGTCTTTGCTGGGGCTCTGTCACAGGAGGCCTGATTGACTGGTCTTGTGGCTGACCTCACTTTCCAGCTGCTTAGGAGGATAAATTGATGTGGCCTGCTTAAAAAAAAAAATAACAACAAACACAAACAAACAAAAAAAGCAAAACATTCTAAATCCAACTGTTACAAGCTGGCTGGCCCACAGCCCCCAGGCAAACTAAGTCACTCCTCTCAGGTGTATATCCTTCCAAGGCCTAGAGAGTGCCTCCCAGAAGCTGAGGGCAAAGGCCAGACCTCTCTCAGGGTAAGGGTAATTTTTTTTTAATTAAACATACAATATACATTATGAAATCAAATTTTAGACATCTAATTATTAAATTATCATTTTGAGTTATCAGTACTTCTGATAACTTCGTGCCTTTATCAATATTGTCTCTCACTTTCTCCCTCCCTTCTCACATGTTTACCTTCCCTTTATTCTGTTTCCTTTATCATTGTCTCAACATTTAGTCCTACTGTGCCGTATTTCTTCCCCCTTGCCAGCCTGTCTGGCAAGTCATTCAGTATTAGAAACGTCTTGTTTACAATGGAATCGGTGGTGAAAAACGAGCTTCTTCATTTAGTTCTAGAAAGCCATACACAGAATGGGCTTTGTGCACCGGGTCTATGAAACACAGCTACAGACCGAAGGGGTCGTAAAATCAGTACATAAGACAAACATTCCACTAAAACTTTGAGAGACCAGTCATCTGTCTGGCAGAAAATTCCCTAATAATAAGCGAGCTGCCGATTAATAAAGAGAATCGTGCTCTGAAGTAGACTAGATCTGAATATAGACCTTTTTTTTCCCCCCTTAATAATAAAGCAATTAACACTATTGAGTGCTTATTACGTGTTTGGAAAATACTGCTTCAGGAGCAAAGAGAGCTTCTGTCAGGTCCTGTCTCCACTTCTAGATTAAGCAAGTGTGAAGCCTTTCTAAACAGGATTTTCTCCACTGTAAATGCATGTAAAACGTGTGCCAGCTGCCACATCTACCACGTGTGCTGTGAGGACCCATGACACAGCATGTGCACGAGGCGAATGAGGTCTTGAGTAAACATAGACTTCCACTGCACTGTGTACTTTGTATATTCTACAAATAGCAGGTCTGAGAACCAAAGATACTGTAAGATATTCTCTCAATCCAAGTGGTGTATGTGTGTGTTTCTCTCTTGAATTTAAATTCCTTTAGCCAGAGTTTATGATCTCCAGTTCCACCAAGTTTCAACTACTTCCCATATGTGTATACAAAACACTTTCTTTTATTACTTTGTCTGAACCAGCTGCTGAATACCGTCGGGTCACATAGGATAAAAGAGGATAGATTTTGTATATAGAATATCTCTTTTATTGTCTTCATATTATAGTATATATAATGGTGGACACATTTATATGTATAAATGTGTATATGTATGTGTAATATGTATACTTCATAGTATATATAATGGTGGACACATTTGTATGTATAGATGCTAATAGTTTTCATTGTCTGAAAAAATCAGAAAATTTGGTAAAACAGGGGCCCGTATTCTTGTGGGACAACACACGAGTGGAACTGAGTAGTGGCAGCCACTGTGGACATTCAGTCTCTCGTCTACCACAGCCCCTGCCCCTCCCTGGTGCCTTCCTTACCTCTGTATTTTCCCCGCCTACTCCCTGTGGACGCTGGAATTTGCAGCCTATGATCAAGGCATGAAGAGATAAGAAAGAGCATTCCACAAGGGCTGGACAAAACATCAAAAGCAAAAGCAAGAGAAACTTGAACTCAGAGAAACAGAGAGAGTAGGATCCTGGCTGCCAGGGGCTGGCGGGTGAGGGGAATCGGAAGCAGCTGGTGAAAGGGCACACACTTTCAGTTATAAGATGAATAAGGAAGGAAGAGCTCATGTGTGTCACGGCAACTGTGGTTGGTACTACTGTATTGTATTGGAAATCTGCCGAATGACCAGAATTCAACTGTTTTCACCCAAAAAGTGGGAAAAAGGTAAAGATGTGAGGTGATGGGTGTATTAATTAACTCTCTGGCAGGAATTCTTCCGCCATGTATATCAATTTGTTACATGGTATACCTTAGATATGTTACAAGTTTATTTGTCAATGTATACCTCATTAAAGCTGAAAAAAAAACAAAAAAACCACCATAAAATAGATAAATAAATAAATAAGAGACAGGAAATCAGAAAGTCTCTTGGGCCAGTCTTGGAAGGAGAGAGACATAGATGGTTTTACCTGGAAAGTAGCGAGAAGGTGACATCGGGAGTAGAACACCTGGGTGGTAACAGGACATGAAAGCAAGGAACAGAAAGCGGGTGCGGGGCACACACAGTCTCCGCAAAACGTATTCCAGATCCCTGCCTTCCCCGAGGCTTGGGCTGCAGAGTGCTAACGGGAGGCACACCTGGCATCCCAGTATTGACTTTGGCACAAGGCAGCACATGCTAATCAGCAAGCTGCCAGCTCACCGGCCTCCCTCCTTCCCGCTGTCAGGGACACATCCCAGTCAGCCACTGCCAATTAGGAAAGTGACGGAGGCAAAATACATTAATAAACCATGGCAAGGAAAATTAGAAAGCCTTGCTAGTTCTACTCTAGAGGCAGATTTAGAAGTTGTTTCGGGAATAGAGGTGGCCTGGTTAAGCTTGATTGATGAAAATGAATTACTAGTGAGGGCAGGGAAAAAGAATTAAAAGTATATGGTAGTGTTTTGTCTGGTTTGTTTTTTTTTTAATTTTTAGATTTTGCCCAGGATGTGCAAGTATCACTTAAGTACAGTTATAACCATTCAAGTCACGAGGACAGGTTATCCAGTCCTATTTTCTGCACTGAAATCTCATAATAATGAGGAAAAAAAAATTATATAATAGCATTTACTGAGCACTGTCTGTTGGTCATATGCTTTCGGGCACTTCAGATTTACTCATTATTTAATTCTGAAAATAAAACAAAACAAAACTCCAGTTAGGAAAGTTAATTATGCCCTCTTTTCAGACAAGAACATTGGAACCCGAAGGTATAAGCAACTATTTCATTACCAGACAGCAGGTCAGTAACAAAGAAAGAATTTGACCTTGCAGCATTCTGACTCCAATGGGTGTCCTACTACTGCACTGTTGTGTTGTCAGACAATCTCCCTCTTCTTTTCCATCTTCTTTTAGCGCCTGAAGTCAGAACTATGCTGGATGATTGCTTCTCACAAGGGTAATTTCTGTTTGAGAGTCAGGCTTACTAAACATAGATCAGAACTGGAGGTGAACCTTCAGATTTTAATGTGCTAGTTCACTGTTAGAATCAGCAGCTGCTTATTGAGGTATTCCTTGAGCTTATTGAGGCAAGATTCCTTGCCCTATTCCTTGCCCTGAAGTTGATGAAATCCGATTATGGTACAGCAACTAATACATTAAATGACTTTCCAAAGTTCAGTCCTTCCAGGTGTAATATTCTGAATATTTAAGCAAAATTAACCTGGTTAATCCAGGTCTTTAAAAAGTAGAGCTTCTTAAAATAGCATCACCTTAGTCATTAGAAACTCTTGCTTAATCTTAAGTGAAGAATTTGATTATTTCTTTTGACTGAAGTCTATAAAACTATTTCTCTTCAATTTACTTTGTTTTAGAACTCACCTATGAAAGTTTGATAACCTGATAGCATGTATGAGAGAGAATCCACGTGTTTCAAGAGGAGGGTTTCATTTTTTGTTGTTTTGTTTTAATTTTCTTGTAAATATAATTTTTTCTTCCCTTAAGCATTGAAATAACAAAATGGAAAATAATGGCTTTTCTACTCTGATTATTTTACTTTTCATACTGGTTTGGGTCATTAAATATTTAGTTTCACTATAGCAAAATTTTGAGTGCATATTTATCCTTAGGTTTTAAACTATCAAAAAAATTAAAGCTGTTATTTATTTTCAAATATCCTAAAGTTTCAAGGAAATGATTTCCATTTGGGTGACTTTTTTTGTGATAAAATATTTTTATTAATGCATTATTCATCACAATAACATACTATCTTCCCTGTTAAATCACCTCAGGGAGCTATAAGAAATCACCAGGACTATTAACATTTGAACAGCCACCCAGCACTTTATGGCAATGCAATTACAAGACAGAAATAGTAAAAGGATTTGATAACAATGGAAACTTTATACAGGATAGTGTTTTATGTAGTCTTCTATTCTTTTATTGTCTTATTGTCATCATACTGAATATATTATTTTCTTTTAAATTCATGAAATCAGAATATTACTGTTTTAGTTCAAGCTGCTTCAACATAGTACATAGACTGGGTGGCTTGTAGACAATAGAAATTTATTTCACACAGTTTTGGAGGCTGGAAGTCTGAGATCAGGATGCCAGCATGGTGGGGTTTTGGTGAGGGCCCTCTTCTCCATTGTAGATTGCCAGCCTCTCACTGTGTCCTCACGTGGCTAAAAGAGAGTTAGCTCTTTGGCCTCTTATTTATTTATTTACTTATTTATTTAATTATTTACTTATTTGACAGACAGAGATCACAAGTAGGCAGAGAGGCAGGCAGAGCCAGAGAAGGGGGAAGCAGGTTCTACGCTGAGCGGAAAGCTGATCCAGGGCTTGATCCCTTGAGCCTGGGATCATGACCCGAGCAGAAGGGAGAGGCTTTAACCCGCTGAGCCACCCAGGTGCTCTTGGCCTCTTCTTATAAGGGCATTCATCCCATTCAGAAGGACTCCATCTGTATGACCAAATCATCTCCTAAAGCTCTACCTTCATCACACTGGGGACCAGATTTCAACACAAGAATTTGAGGGGAACACCAACATGCAGCTTGTAATAACTACCGCGACATTTGGCAGTGACACCAGACTGGAATTTCTTGGTAATGGAGTAGAATTACGGGGATCCTAGAGGGATGCTCCTGGCAGATTGTTTTCAGCTATTGTTAGATCCGGCCTTACATTAATCCAGAACTTCCATCTCACTCCTGACATTATTTGAGTTTGGATGTGAACCATGCTAGACTTCTTAGAATTCACTTCTCAAATAGAATAGATGCATGATTGATGGATAGTTCTTACAAGAGATTGGTCTTAAGTCATAATGACATTACCGCATTGATTTGATAGCAAAAATCTATCAAAGGAGCTCAAACATATCCTTTTAGAAATCTAGAAGCAGCATAGTTCAGTCATGAAGATGATGAGTTTAACAAGACCAGAAATATGAAGATCCACACTGAGAAGACTCGGGCTTTTTTGGAACAGTGGAAGGATGGAGGGAACCCAGTTCCTAAAGCTTTCCTTTCTCTTCTCGTGTAAGCCACATGGGGCTATTTCTCAAGGTAGGAAATGAATAACTAAAATAGCCCAAGGCTTTCTAGGCATCCATTTAAGCAGTGTAATCCGTGTGTCTTTTGATTTTACTTAAACCACCACTAGATGGGACTCTTGCGTCCTTGGTTTGGATTCTTAGCTTCTTTATCCACACTTTGGGGGCCTAATAAACTCCGCAATAACGGGGAAGCTATGCTTGTTATTGAACAGATGCTAAATGGGACATTTGCATATATCATTTAACATTCTAGCTTATAAAGTATGTATTATAATTCCCATTTTAGAGATAAAGTCACTGAGGCTGGAATAAATAAAGAGAGGGAAGGGAGCCTGTAGTATTTGTTGAGCAATTCTATGTGCTGGGCATATATACTTGTACCATCCCCCCAACATCTATAAAAACTATCATTTCCATTTGGCAGATGGGGAAGGTACCAAAGCTTAGCAAAGTCACCTAACTGTTGAGGCAGAAGCAGAATCCAGACCTTTGCCTGACTATAGTGCACATTTTTCTGTGTATAGCCACTTCTCAATACTTTAATGCATGATATAACTTTAATGTTTCTTAAGATCATAAGGGCTTCAGCAGTAGAATGCAGGGGTTGGATTCATGATACTGAAAAGTACATGATATAGACATAAAATTGACTGTTTATAGATCAGGCAGTATAGTCTAGTAGTATGGGCTTTTGAGACAGACTGCTAGGTCTGTATCCCACTTCTCCTACTTGATAACAGTATGATCTTCAGTAAGGTGCTCAACTCCCTTGACCTCAGTTTTCTCAACTGCAAATGAGGATGACAATAATACCTATAGTAGGCACTTCTCAGTGCCTACATTTTATTATCCGATTTATGGTAATATAAGAACATAAGACTTACGTGCAAAAGATTTATGCTATCTTTAAATCACATTTATATTATAATTTTCTGATTAAACCTCGGTTTTATTTTAAAGCTTACTAGATTCTGAACTTGTGTCTTTCCTATAGAACTATAAATATGGTCCACCATTGTTACTGTTCAATTTTTAAAATTAGTTTTTTTCAATCAGTGAATCAACAGATAATGAGTATGCACTATTGCCAGAATCTGAGTTCGGCGGCAGCATTTTATTTATTTTTGATTTTTTAAAGATTTTATTTATTTATTTAACAGAGAGAGAGAGAGAGAGAGCGGGTGAGTGTACAAGCAGGGGGAGAGGCAGAGGGAGAGGGACAAGCAGACTCCCTACCGAATAGGGAGCCTCATGCAGGGCTCAATCCCAGAACCCCAGGATCACAACCTGAACCAAAGCAGACATTTAACTGACTGAGCCACCCAGGTGCCCCTCAGCAGCAGCATTTGAAAGGACACAATGAGCCACATGCCCACAAGCCACTCAGAGTGTGGAGGAGTGACACAGGTGTGTAAATAAGTAGGTGAAGTAAAAGGTTATGGATGCCAAGAGAGAAATGTATTAGAATAAGGAAAGAGCAAAAAGAAGAAACAATTATATCTGAGGAAGGAGCCTTCAGAGAAGCCCACAGGGAAGAAGAATCATGTCAAGTCTTGCAAATTAGCATTATGGAAAAGGACATATTCTAAGCAGAAGGCACATAATTATCAAAAGCAACATGAAGCATATGGAGAACAACCAGTTATTAACCAGTATATCTTAAGTGTGGGATTCATTTATTTATAACGATGTTAGAATGAAACCAGTTCATGTACTGCTTTACATTCCATGCTAAAGCCAAGGAAGCTGCTTGAAAGGTATTTTAGCAAAGGAATAAAATTGACATACTTGATCTTAGGTTAAAGGATTATGAGGCATATTGGGTAAATAGATTTAGATGGTATGAACGATACAGGGTGATTGTTAAGAGATTATTGGCATCATCTGGGTGAGAAATAATAAAGGAATAAAAATAGGATAATAAATATTGGTGGAGGAGAGAGTTAATAGATTTGAGAGACATTAAGGAAGGAAAATATGCAGGGCACAGTGAATCTGAAGAGGCAAGAAATGTAGTCATTGCAGAACACGCCTAGATTTCTAATTGAGTGGCTAAATAAATGTAATGTTATTCCCTAAGTAACAGAGAATTATAGAAGACACGATAGGTTTTGGTTCAGTTGTGAATGTTTAAATTTGAGGTTTCTGCGGGACTTATCTCTGTCGGATTACAAAAAAAAAAAGTCTTCTCTGGTCTCCCTGTCCTTAGTCTTACCCTCTCATTCCATGCTACACAGTGCAACAAAAGTGATCTTTCTAAACTCAGTTTAGGATATAACCCTCTCCTACATGAAATCTTTCTGTGACTCTGTATTGTACTCACTGCTGAAACTGTTAACAGGATTGTAAGGTCTTTGTGAGACTTCCCAAGCCTCACCCACTGCGAGCCCACCTTTTGCTATATTGATTGATGTACATGAGACCTAGAAACATGTTTTTTCTTCATTAGCATATTCCTCAGACTCTTCAAATCTCCTTTTATGCATTATTTCTTCCAGGAAGCCTTCTTTTACTCCAAAATCTTGATAGGTATCCTTAGGGAGTCTTAGAGCACCCCATACCTTCTCCATCACTTGTTATACTATCTGTAAAACATGCCTACCAATTATCTGCATTGTTTAGTAGGCTCTATTCTCCTTGAGCATTTAATTTATGGTTTTCTTTATACACACAGCTAACAAAGTGACAGGTATGTAGTGGACTGAATACATTTTTAATGAAAAAAAAAAGAATTGATATAGAAGGTTCAGTACATTTTTACTGAGTCCATGTGGAGATATTCAAGAGATGGTCAGATATTTGGACTGGGAGCTTATGAGATATATCCTTGGTGATCTTCTGGGTATGGGAGAAAGTTAGGAGATGGGAAGAAATGCTCCTGCCAAGAGAGAGCAGTAACTAAGACAAGTAGAAGAGCAATACATTGCTTTGTGGAATATGAGCAATTCAGTGACCAGTGCCTAAGGACAGCCTACAAAAAGAATACCGGAAGAGTGGTTAAAAGATGGATGGAAAACAAGTAGCTGTGAAATCTCTACCTAAACGGGTATCTGAAAGTGGGGCTGGGGACTTCCTGGAAGCTGCCTTTGCACAGGAAGCACACTGGCATGGCTAGCAAGAGGCCTGTGTCTGCCGATTTGGTTTCGTTTTATTTATCATGTAGTTTGGCATGTTAGAAAGTCAATAAATACAAAACGTTCCTTTCTTCCTTTCCTAAATTTTCATAGGAAAATTTCTGGGTAGTCACAAGCCTGCATCTGTCAGAGATGATTGTCTTTTAGTGAGTCACGGAAGACTAGAAATTTTGATTCTAGTAGGGCACACCAAATCAAAACTACCGTTCTTTTCCTGTCTTACTGCTAGATGTAGTCGGATGACTAGTTCTCAAAGACCTAGGAATAGAAATTAGATGTGTAATTTTCCCTTTGTGGGCTTCAGCTCAGAAGCATGCCCCTGAAGTGAAAGGGTGTGGCTCTCCTTTCCCTGTCTGTTTGCTGGAATGTAGATCAGGCATTGGCAAGCCCTCTCAAACGTCCAGAATATGGGCAATACCTTCTAAATGGCAGAGAAGTAAGAAAGAGGAAGCCTAGGTCTTTGGTATCAGGGCCGTCATGCCCGTGTATGCCTTATACCAAAATTGTCAAATGAAAGTTGGAGGCTTTTGTTGTATTTTATCTGCTTTCTTACCTGCTCACTCCAGAGAATAGTTTTTCCCTGGTGCTTCGCTTAATACCTTTTCCAAGATTTAACTGTAACATTATCTATATGTAATATGATATATATTTACATATATATTTTATTTATACACACTAATTATATTCTATATAATATATGTGCACTTCTACATACAATGCTTTGAATAGGGTTATTGAGCGCATAAAAACACTTGCAATGGTCATACTTTGCTCTAATCTTAAATACTACAAGGCATCCATTTCCCTAGTCATTGAATTCCAGAAAAAAAATAGCTGGCATCAGGCTATTTTTATGTATTTAGCTCCAAACACACACAAATATACTCAGTCATTTCTCCATCTATATCCACACAAATAGGTCTATTTGCTTCTTAAACCACATTCATTCATTCAGTTTGAAAATATGTGCCAGGCTAGAGCTATGCTAGAGCTTTCAGATACAAAGTGAACAAGAATGATCCTTAACCTCACAGAGGTTGTAGTCTGTTTGAGGAGGTGGGAAGATAAACAATTGCAAAGATTACAGTATGTAATATTCTAGGAATATGCAGGGTGCTCTCTGAAAACACAGAAGGCGCACTCAACCTAGATTTGGAATATTAACTGATCATTATAGCTTGAGGCTCCCGATTCCCCAGAGTTCCTGAACATTTTTATGTATGTACTTCACATTCATAATGATGGCAAATAAATTTTTGTCTATATCCATGAAAGTTTTTAACCTATTACTAATTTAACAATTAGTGTGTGTGTGTGTGTGTGTGTGTGTATATATATATATATATATATATATATAATTAAGGTTAGTACCATTACTGTGTGAACTTTCTTCTTACTTTCAATCTTAAAATATAATTTTGATTATGCCTATGGTGAAAGTATTAAATAATTTGGCCAAACTTCAGAGGTAATAGTTTTGCCAAACATATAATCGAGCCAGTTTGGGGAGGGGGAGAAGATTAGGTAAGCTGACTGAATAAATCAGGTAAAAAAGATTAAAAATTTGGTTGATTTCTTCAGTTTTTCTAGTTTTCACGAGTTGTTTTAAATTGATGTAGATACAACAGTATTATAGCAATACTCCCATATTATGATTCATTTTGATTCATTTTTATATGCTTTTAAAGCTCCCTTTCTAAGATTCAGCTAGCAGGAACACAGTGGACTGTTAGAGCACCTGTGTTTCAAATTTAATTATGCTGGTCAAATTCAGAGATCTGGGAATTTGTTTAGTTGACTATCAGTCATTTGCTGACATTAGTTCCAGAAGGTTGCCTATATTATGTTGATTGTGAAATATTCCTCAGTTTATCTGATGCTCTGTCCAACTCCACTACCCAGAACACAACTAGAAAGAAATTCAGAAGTGGGACGCCTGGATGGCTCAGTTGGTTAAGCGGCTGCCTTGGGCTCAGGTCAAGATCCCAGCGTCCTGGGATCGAGTCCCACATCGGGCTCCTTGCTCAGCAGGAAGCCTGCTTCTCCCTCTGCCTGCCACTCTGTCTGCCTGTGCTCCCTCTTTCTGACAAAAAAAAAAAAAAAAAAAAGAAAGTTAAAAAATAAAAAGAAATTCAGAAGTAGAAAAAATAGACATTTGACTAATAAAAAAAAATCTTGTTTTAAAAAAACTTGTATTAACATCGAGGCACTGGGCTTCAGGTTTCAGCACTGACATATGAAGAGCTTGCAAGTTGTCACTTTCATCCTTGCAACAAGAGAAAGATGAACAAACTGAAAATTAAAGACTTTTACTGCATTTGTAAGAGAATCGAGGTGACAGGCAAACTGCCATCCCAAATTGTGAAGAGGCAGGCACATTCAGAGAGACATAACTAAGATTTTTTTTTTTTTTTTTTAAACCTGGAAGAAGTGCTGCTTAAAGCATCATGTACAGGTAGGGACACTTAAATACTCATTCTCTTGAATTGCTGGAGACGGGAGTATGGACATCTCCCATGCAACTCTTATCTTCTGTCTTCCCACCTAGCAGGCTTCTTTCAGTTCCACTTAAATGCCATGTTTCATGTCCCTGGTTTCCTGTGCATGTTCTTTCCCCAGTCGAGTATTATACTCCCTTGCCTTGTGACTGCTTTAACTTTTCCCATTATTTCCTTAGAGAAGTCTAACTCAGATTCGCAGTCTAGGTAGATCGCAGGATTACAGTTCATCATAGACCTTGCCCTGTTGTGATATTAGTTTTTTTTGCGCTCTTTTAAAAAATATATATTTTTATCTTTTTTGGTTTTGCTCACATTGCGCTCATAGTTCTACCATATACAGCACAAAATGAGGACAAAATGCCTATGTAGGAATTAGGAGGAATTCCATTGGAAGAGAAGGAATAAATTCCTTACAGTTATCTTAATAAATGAATGCTTATCAATGACCGTTCACTGGAGAGTAGTTCAGTAAATATTTATTAGTTTATTTAAACACTATTTAATGAACTCTTGCTTTCGACTGAGCACCCTTTACCACTGGGTGAGAAGACAAGTCTCTACTCCATATAGTTTGCTGAGGGATACAGTCACGTAAACCAACATGAAAGAATTTGATAGAAGTATGTGTAAGACTAGGTCACAGATGCCTTTACGGGTGTGAAATCCTGCAAAAGGATAAAACCATGCTGTATACTGTAGCCTTAGAAGCGTTCAGCAATCTTTGCTCTTTTGTTCATTGATGTGTTCTGGGTGCCCATAAAATACTTTGCATTTAGTAGACTCTCAATAATTTACTCAGGGAAGAAATAGGAATTAGCTAAGTCAAAAAAGAGAGATGACTAAGAAGGGAAAGATCCACGGTAGAGAAAACAGTATGTTGCCTAGACTGGCAAATTACCCCAACAAAGAAAATATTCGCGTCAACTGCAACTTCAACTTCCAATATGCAAATGGTTTTAGATCATAGGGGCCTTTCACTGAGAAAAGGACATCAGGAAGAAAAGGGTTGAGTAGAGGGATATGAGTTTTTAATTTATTATATCCAGAATACATTCAGGCAAGCAAAAAGAAAAAAATATATATAATTCTTCACCGTATTGTGCACACTAAAAGTACACTTTCAAACACCTTCTTCTAGATTATAATTGATAGTTTCTAAATTTTCACAAATTTCAAATTAGTGGAGTTGGACTTAATTAGGTTTTATGACAAGATACGTCATCTAGGTTCTAATTTCTGTCTGTAACCTGAAGTTTCAACGTTTTTATCATTCAGATGTAGCACAGTTATGAGTTAAAATTGCAACCTTAAAAATAAAATAAAATTGTAACCTTTCATAGTGCATTCATACTAGATTTGTAAGCGTTAAATCTAGCACTTGTTTTATCAGAATGTCTGTTTTTTTCTGCCACTTCTAGCAGTAACCAGCAGGTGGTATCAAACAATTTTACATTTGTGTTCTCTGGCAGTTTTGTGCCTGTTTGGTTTCTGAAACTTCTTCCTAACTTCCACCTGACTCCCCAACAGCAAACACTCACACACAAGCATTTGATGGGGATAAAGGTCTAAAGGAAGATTGCATTCCATTTCATTTTATTTCTCTGATGTAAATCTGTCTTAACTTTGCTTCCAGAGTAATACGTTTTTTGCACATGCACTGAGGAATCTTTTTACAATAGAGGCACTGCTTTACATGTAGTAACTCATTTGGTCACTATGTGAACACTATAGGGGAAAACACTATTCCTTTTTTTTTTTTTTTAAGATTTTATTTATTTATTGTAGGAAAAGCAGGGGGAGCACAGATGCATGCATGAGCAGGGGGAGGGGCAGAGGGTGGTAGGGAGAGAGAATCCCAAGCCTGATACAGAACTCAGTCTCATGAACCTGAGATCAAGACCTGAGCCAAAATCATGAGACGGATGGTTAACCAACTGAGCCACCCAGGTGCCCCGGAAAACACTATTCTTAGTCCTCATTTCATCAGTGAGGATACTGTGGAACAAAGGGGCTAGGGACTGTCCCCAAGAGTACAAGATTAAGATTTAGACATCTGACCATGGAGCTCATAGGGTCAGTCTCTGTGCTGCAGTCACTTTCCCTGATTTGATTTTATTCTGTCAGAGCATATTTGCACCCAACACTTGGCATTCCTTCACTTTGGCACAATTTGCTTGGCCACTATGAGTTGAGACTTTGGCACCTACACCTCGGTAAGAAATATTAACATAGAATAAAACCAGAGTATCAAAGAGCTCTATGTGCAATATTGTCTCTGTATGGGGGATGGTCGCATATTCCGCATATATGCATGGCATTTTAATGCTGAAAGCACTTTAAGATACTTGTCTTCTATTTTACTGAAAAAGAAACTGAAGCCTCCCCAGGAAGCATTGCTTTATGGCAGTCACACACAGAAGATAAGGAGATAGTCTGTTTAAAAAATGCGGGAATATTCACTTTTGGAGACCCTAGTAGGTATAGAAAAATGCCCGTTGTTGGGAAGGGGGCAGGCATGGGGAAGGTCTATGAGCTTTCCAGGTAAATGCACCTCTTTATATAATGCCCAGTTCTATTGTAGTGTGATGGGAACAGGCAAAGCTGAACTATCAGGCAGAAAAGCTGGCATATGAGAATCACATCCTTTCAGTGAAAAGAAAAAAAGGGAAAGGAAGAAAAGAGGTAGAACTGTATGGTCAATGTTAACAATTTTATTCTCAAGTTTATAAAATCAGATGAAAGAAAATAAAATTTATTTATGGGGAAGATTTGAATATGATGAAAATTTGCCTCATAGTAGATAGATTCATATTAAAATTGATAAAATGTTTTATTGGTTTGAATGACTAGACCCAGATCTAATTTTAAACCAACAGTGTAGATTAGAATCATAATTAAATTTTTCATTACCTAATTTAAACTTGCATTTTTTTATAGATTTTCTTTAAATTAGCATTAATGTATCCATCAATCATTCCCAGAAATTTACACTTGAATTGCAAATGTTAAATGTAGTCAAGTATCCCTTGTTTAAATTAAAAATTTTGTATTTCTTTTTTTCTTATCACAAAAGGAAAGCAAGTTCACTACAGGGAAAAAAGAAAAAATGGATTCTTTCAATGTTAATTGTCCCAAAGATACCAATACTACCATCTTAGATTGTATCCTTACATGTTTTTCTGGTAAAATACCAAAGAAATAAACAATAAAAAATCAGGTATAAGTCCATTTTATATTTCATCTATCCATATCACAAAATACCTTCTCCCCATGGTGATAATTGGAGTTTCATTTGTTATATTATTTTTTGTTTACTAAGTTCATGCAGGTATATCTGTAATGATACACAAATCTAAATGTATATATTTTCATGAAAACTGAATCATGTTTTAAGCATGTATTATACATATATTTGCAGTCAACAAATAGCCCTGCTTTACTCTTTGTAATACTGTGGTATTACTAGTGTAGATAATCAACAATTTATTAAACTATTTCCCAATCAATGAATATGCCAGTGTTTCCCACTTTTTTACTTTTACAGGTGTGTTCATGTAAAGAACCTTGTGTGTCATTTATCACTATGTATTTTCCTGCTGTCATTTCAGTAAGATAGATTTGTAATAGCAGTAATGATGACAACAAAAACAAGAAGAATTAAAATAGCTAACCTTTATTGAGTACTTATAGTGTGCCAGGCTTTGTGCCAAATGCATGGTTAACCTTCACAGCACACTTCTGAAGAAGGTGTTTCTTGTCAGTTTATAATTGTTTTGTAGTTGAGAAAATTAATGAGAATAGTTGAGGAACTTGCTCAAAGTCACCTTAAATAGCAAGTAGGGGAGCCAGGATCCAAAACCAGGCAATCCAACTACAAGCTCATTTGAGGACATAGCAATGCTGTTAATCAGTATCTTATACCACTCTGTCCCATGTAGAAGAATTGCCGGGGCTTTATAAGAGTAGATACCCACAAAAATAGTGGAGTAAGACATTCCAACTAAAAGTCTCTTGGTATTAGAGGGAGGGAAGTGGAGTCCCTTCAGGAAGTATTGTCTTCACTTAAGACATTCACAAGAAGCTGGTCTTTGTATATTACCTGACTCAGAATTCCCTAGTGCAAAAGTTGCTACCAGGGAGATGCCACTAAAAGAATTTATGGGGAAATGTTTTTGTTGCTTCTGCCTTTGCTCTGTAAAAGCAAACACAACCCTTAGCAAGAAGAATGGAATTAATATAAATTTGAATAGAGATCAATGAAATAGAGAATAGAAATCATATTAGAGAAAATCAACACACTACCATAGAGATCAACAAAATTGAACAAGATTTCAGCTAGACTGACCAAGAAAAGGTGAGAAAACTCAAAAGTTTAAATTTAAGAAGAAGGAACATTACTACTGACCTTATGGAAATGAAAGAGATTCTAAGGGAATCTGTGAACAATTGTTTACCCCCGAAATGAAATAACCTAGAATAGACTAATTCCAGAAAAAACAAATTATCAAAAATGACTCAAGAGTCTGAGCAAATCTATAGCAAGTAAAGCTGTGAAATGAGCAACAATAAAAAATCAATAGAAGTCCAAGGCCAGATTGTCTTATTGGTGAATTTTACCAAAATATTGAAAAAAGAATTAACGCCATCCTTTCTCAAACTCTGAAAATATAAATGAGGGACCTTCTTGGCTCATTCTGTAGCACCATTTACCAAGAAAACCAAAAACAGACAAAGAAATAACAAGTCAAAACAACAACAAAAACCAACTCTACAGATCAATATTCCTTAGATATATAGAATGTCTTCAACAAAATACTAGCAAACTGAAACCAGCCACATATAAAAAGGATTACGTATGATGACCCCAAATGGGATTTATCCTAGGAATGAAAGTTTGGTTCAACATACAAAAATCAAATCAATGTAAACAACGAATTTATGGGGTATGGAAAAAACACACAATCATCTCAAAACCCTGGAAAACAAAACACAGTATGCTTTCATGATTAAAAAAACCCAACAAATTGTCACAAGAAAAAGAACTTTCTCAACTTGATACACGTGGATGGAAGAAAAAGCCCACAGCTAACATCATACTTACAGGTGAAGATTAAAAGCTGCTGTGCCAACATCAGGAACAAGATAGGGATGTCTGCCTTCATCAATTCTACTCAACCTCATGTTGCCTATTCTAGCCAGTGCAGTTAGGCAAGAAAAACAAATAAAAGGCATTCAGTTTGGAAAGGAACAAGTAACACTCTATTTTAGATGACATGATTTTATATATATAAAATCCCTGGTAAACCACATAAAAACTATTAAAGCTAATACATTCAGCAAAGTTGCAGGGTACAAGGCCAACACAAAAAACAGTTGAAGTTCTCTACACTAGCATTGAACAATCTGAAAAGAAAATTAAGACTATATCTCCATTTACATTAACATCCACATTAAATATCTATAAATAAATCTAAATTTACAGGTGAAAGGTTTGTATACTTGTACACTGAAAATTATAAAATGTTGCTAAAAGATATAAAAGAAACTCTAAATAGATTACATATATAAAATATATATATGTACATATATATGTATTATATGCATATATAATACATATATATGTAAATATATTTACATTTATATATATATAATTATAAAGGCTACATAGGTATTCTGTTTTCAGGAATTGGAAGACCTAATATAGTTAAGATGGCAATCGTGCCCAAAACAATAGCTTAAATGTAGTGCATATCAAAATTCCAGCAATCTTTTTTGCAGCAATTAGCAAATTTATTATAAAACCACATGTGAATTGAATACAAGGGACCCTGAATAACCAAAACAGTCTTGAAAAGGACTAAGAAATTGGGAGGATTCAAGCTTCTTAACTTCAACACTTATTCTAAAGCTATAATCATCGAAACAGTTTGAAACTTGGGTAAGGATCAATTTACAGAGTAATGGAATAGAATTCAAAGTGCAGAAACAAGCCCATATATCTATGGTCCCTTTCTTTCTTTCTTTGAGAGTCATAGTTGTTTTTTTTTTTTCCTGCCCTAGGCTTACCCTGGAGAATATTTTTTTTGATTTTTATGTATTTTTAAAATTTCTTTTCAGTGTTCCAGAATTCATTTATGCACCACACACAGTGCTCCATGCAATATGTGCCCTTCATAATACCCACCATCAGGCTCACACAACCTCCCACCCCCCATCCCTCCAAAACCCTCAGATTGTTTTTCACAGTCCACTGTCTCTCATGGTTCATCTCCCCCTCCAATTTCCCCCAACTCCCTTCTCCTCTCCATGTCCCCATGGCTTCCATGTCATTCCTTATGCTCCACAAATAAGCAAAACCATATGATAATTGACTCTCTCTGCTTGACTTATTTCACTCAGCATAATACCTTCCAGTCCTGTTCATGTTGATACAAAAAGTTGGGTATTCATCCTTCCTGATGGAGGCGTAATACTCCATGGTATATATGGACCACATCTTCCTTATTCATTTGTCCATTGAAGGGCATCTTGGTTCTTTCCAAGGTTTGGCAACTGTGACCAATGCTACTATGAACACTGGGTGCAGTTGGCCCTTCTTTTCACTACATCTGTATCTTTGGGGTAAATACGCAGTAGTGCAATAGTAAAAGTATGTTTCTTAGTTTGCTTCTCTCTTTTTTTCCCCTAAGCTAGTTTTCTTTCTTAAATTCCACATATGAGTGAAATCACATGGTATTTCTTTTTCTCTGATTGATTCATTTTACTTAATATAATGCTCTATAGCTCCACCTTTTCGTTGCAAATGGTAAGACTTCATTCTTTTTTATAGCTGAATAATATTTCTGTGTGTGTGTGTGTGTGTCCATCAGTTGATGGACATTTGAGCTGTTTCGATAATTTGGCTATTATAGATCTTGCTGCTGTATACATCAGTGTGTATGTATCCCTTTGAATTAGTGTTTTGTTTTGTTTTGTTTTTCTTTATTCTTTGGGTTAATACCAAGTAGTGCAATTCCTGGATCAAAGGGTAGTTCTATTTTTAACTTTTTGAGTAATCTCCACACTGTTTTTCATAGTGGTTGCACCAGTTTTCACTCCCAAAAACAGTGTGAGAGGGTTCCTCCTCCTCCATATCCTTGTCAATACCTGTTGTTCCCTGTGTTGTTGATTTTAGCCATTCTGACAGATGTGAGCTGATATCTCATTATAGTTTTGATTTGTATTTCCTTGATGATCAGTGATGTTGAGCATCTTTTTGTGTGTCTGGTTGCCATCTGTTTGTCTTATTTGGAAAAATGTCTGTTTTCTCCCCATTTTTTAATTGTATTATTCATTTTTGGGTTATTGAGTTGATAAGTTCTTTATATATTTTTGGATATTGACTCTTTATCAGATACGTTGTTTACAAATAATTTATCCCATTTCATAGGTTGCCTTTTAGTTTTGTTCATTGTTTCCTTCACTGTGGAGAAGTTTTTATTTTGATGAAGTCCCAATAGTTTATTTTTGATTTGGTTTCCCTTGCCTCAGGAGACATACATAGTAAGAAGTCACTGTGGTGTGGTCTGTTGATTTCAACAACAATCCTAATGCCATTCAATAGGGAAGGAAAAGGGGCACCTGGGTGGCTCAGTGGGTTAAAGCCTCTGCCTTTGGCTCAATCGAGCCCCGCATCGGGCTCTCTGCTTAGCAGGAAGCCTGTTTCCTCCTCTCTCTCTCTGCCTGCCTCTCTGCCTACTTGTGATTTCTATCTGTCAAATAAATAAATAAAGTCTTCAAAAAACAATAGGGAAGGAAAAGTCTTTTCAACAAATAACACTGATACAACTGGTTATCCACATGCGAAAGAATGAATTTGTACATCTACCTCACACTTTACATAAAAATTACGCCAAAATGGACCAAGACCTAAATGTCAGAACTAAAAGTGTAAAACTCATAGAAGAAAATGTAGGCTTATATCTTTATGACTTTGGATTAGGTAACAGTTTCTTAGATATGACATAAATCTGTAATCCTTATTCAGAGAGGATGTCTGTTATCCCACATTCTCCTCAATACTACCATAGTATAAATCTTTTAAAGTTTGTTAACATTTTGCTGACTATATGGTTTTAGAAAGGTATGTCATTATCTCTTTGTTTGTATTTCCTTAACTGCTAGTGAAGTTAGGTGTATTTCCATATATTGATTTGTCATTTGCATTGCTATATTATGGGTGTGTGTGAGTATGTGTGTGTGTGAGCGTGTGGGCACTCATATAGGGGTTGAAGGAGGATATGATTTCAGTTGTGGTTGTATGTGGTTGTATCTATCATGTCTTCTATTTAATTATTCTAATGTACCGAATTCACAAAAGAAAACATCCTCACAATCTAAACCTTTCACTTTGATGCATGAAAGGCAACGTGTTTTGTAGATGTGTTTTTTAATATTGACTTAGCAGTAGGTGAGCCTAATTTATTTTTCTGTCTTTTATTGCTACTACTTCCATCATATTCCTATATGCATTCACTCATGATTAAATAGAATTATTTTCTGTTTTGAATTACTAACTGTTGTAGATGAGAAGAAAAAGCTGCTTTATTTATCCTAAGGGAAAGCAAAGAATACAATACAATAAAACTTTAATATATGAACATTTCTTTAACATTTTAACTCTTTTAAATGTACGTGATTAAACTTCTATTGGATCTCTGATAAAACAGGTAATTGCAGACATTTTGACAGCTGATATTGCAACTTACCTCCTGAGTTATTGCTTTCTTTTTACTTAATTATTGCGACTTCCCTGACTACTGGCAGAAAAGCTTTACAATGAAAGGGACTAAATTACTTTTTCAACCAACAGAGGCATAAAATATTCTTTAAAAGTAGTGATTTGCATTTTTATAAAGTTTGAAGTTTAGTTTCTTGTTTTATTTTCTATAGATTCTAAGCTTCATTATGAAATAAATTATGTCTTCACAATGCTAAGTGATCCAGAATTAATTTCGTATTTAGGTAGCTATACTTGGATAAAGAACTTCTTAAACATAGTTCCATTGTGATCACTGGTGTGGATGATTGGTCCATTGCTGAGCATGATTTAAACAAATGATGAACAAATTCATGTGAGGTTTTGTTTAAGATTTTTAAAAAAATAATGTTAATGCATAATGGCACAATTTAAAGTAACTGCTTTCCTCATAGGAAATCCTACTTTCAAAATCGGCCGTATTTTTAACCTTAACAATACTAAAAAAGAGAAAAAAGATTCATACAAACAAAAATGAAAACAAGACATTTCAGAGTTATTACTTCAAGAATTAAAATAGCCATTTGTGATAATTAACTTTGCGCTGTTCTTCCAGCTTTGGTTGTTGTTGTTTGTTTGTTTGTTTAGTTGATAGAACTGACAGCAAAAGTAACTTTGAGAAAAAGAATACTTTCAATTCTGTCTTGCTAGTATCCATTCATGTTTTTGTTCCTATCTTTCTGCAGGAGTAACAACTGTTCTAACAATGACAACTCTAAGCATCAGTGCTCGGAATTCCCTCCCCAAAGTGGCCTATGCAACTGCCATGGACTGGTTTATTGCTGTTTGTTATGCATTTGTGTTCTCTGCCCTAATTGAATTTGCAACTGTTAACTACTTCACCAAAAGAGGATGGGCTTGGGATGGGAAGAGTGTAGTAAATGACAAGGTAAGTGAGAACTTCCTTCTCACCATGATTAAGAGAATCCCCTAACAGATTTAGCTTGTAACAGATACGTTCCTAAAAACGGACATGAAGAACATGTGAATGTAAATTATCTGTATCTTTATATCTATGTCATAGATATAGATATATATAAATCATACAGATTTCTTTTAAAGTATGCTCTTGCCTGAAATTCTTTAGGAGTGCTTGTGTATTACTTCTGTTCAAACTCCCCAGCATCTGTTGAGCTCTGACTGTGTGTAAGGCATTGGGCTAAGTTTTTGGCATATGCTCTATCATGTAAACTTTAAATTTTATGATTAAGGTCTCTTTTTAACTCTCAGTTTTCTAATGAAGAAGCTGAGACTTGGTGAAGTTATTTACTTGCCCAAATTCACACAACTGGTTAATAAGTATACTTAAATGCAGATCTATTTGGCCATTAAATTAATACTCTTAAATACCATACTGCTTTGGCATTAACTTTACCTGTTATAGAATTTCAGACCCTATCAGTGGGTTGAGTTACTCTTCACCTATCCCCCATCTCTGTTGCTTGGATATAAAAGTTCAAGCAACATTATTCTCCTCCCATGTTATATGGAATAAGTAACTAGGTGTGAAATGCCTAGAAATTTTAAGTTGCTCACGTAGTCTATGAGAGTTATTTGTTTTGAAGATTAATTTCTTTGGGAATTATTGGTGTCCATTTTTAGATTGCAAGTACTGAAGCTAGTGGGAGTTTTAACCATTAATATAATAGCTGTTCCATTTATTTTATAGATTATTATTCATCTGCATTAAGAGGAAGGTCTGGATATATCACAATGAGATACATACAGTTTTCTTAATAGTTCAGTTCTACTTGGAGGGCTTCTTTTTAACAATATATCTATTAAAATATGTCTTCCATTAAGTTTGGAATAACATACTTGCTGATCTCACTTCTTTATCAGTTATTTAAATATTTTTTTCTTATTTCTAAGACCATATTTCAGTTTAAGCATATAAATGGTTGATGTTATCATTTAAAAGTCTCACTCTTTTTTTTTTAATTTTATAAACTGTGTCAGTTTTAATAAGTGCTGGTTTATTTCATTTTATAAGTGATGTTTTGCATACTAACAGCCACTGAATAATTGTTAAAGGGAATCTGATTAACTTTCTATGCTTAACTTCAAGGCTATTTCAGAATTTCCATTACATTTTGTTGTTGATTTATGTTTTCATTTTCCATATAATGTAATGCTTTTTCATTACTGTCTATGCAATTATTTCTTTTTAGTTATATTAGTTAAACATGCACTTTCATACTAACTTTTTTGAAGATTAAATGCTAGTTATATTACTAAATGCCAGACATATTTATAAATTTGTCACAAAAGAAAAATAGTGGTTTGTGGTATAAATGCTCGGAATAGATATTTATTGATATGTCACTTTTTAATGCTCTGAGGGTGACAGTCAAATTGACATTGTGATTTGGCATATCAAATAAAATACCTTCTCCCCGAACTCAGAAAATAGAGGTACTTTTAAATGCAAAAATTACATTCCTGATAATGCATTCTAAAAGAAATAACTTGGTACTAATGAATACTGAATTTATTCAAACCACATACCAAATCACACAGAGTAAAGACAAATCTAGGACAAAATCATTGATGTTCCAACCTAATCTGCAGGAAAATAACTAATAAATTCTATATTATTTCAGTTCTAAGTGGTTCAAGTTCATGGTTAAGTTAAAGGGAATATTACATCCAACTTGTTGCTTGGTCTTAATCACTTTTCCATAACTAAAAGGGCCAAACACAATGGCAGGTACTTGCTAGGCAAAGTTTTTTGTTGAATAAAAGAATAAATGAGTTTCCTTATTAAGTCTGGCAATGCAACACCAGTGAGACTTCTTTGCCTTCATGGAAAAGATTTTAGAACTTGACCATGGTGAGTGAGTACTCAACCCAATTTTTTGATTCAAATTAATTTTGGGAGGTGCTTCCTAAACTTAGCTTAGAAATAACCAGGTCCTTAAAAATGAAAGGAGATGAAGTAGAGTGTCCCAAACTAGCCTATCTGCCTAAAAAAAGATTACAGTATATATAGTCTACTTTCAGCTACCTCTGCTTTAGTTTTCCTTAGATTTAATTTTTAAGTGGAAAAATGGTAATTTTCTTGTATTACAGAGTTTTTATCCACTGCCCATATCGGCATCCTTCCAGTTTTATCAGACAAGTAGAAGCCCTCTGCTTTTGAAGTTGGTATCATAAGCAAATGCAGTTAAATTATCCATCAATCCAAAGAGCAAATGATAAGTCCTTAAGCACTCGTAAACTAGCAAATATTACATTGTGGCATAAGAATAATATCTCAAAGACACATATCACTAATGTATGTTTGAAAAAAGATGATTTTAACATAAGATTTTTGCGTAAATTGTGCTCTGATGATCTTTAAAGTTAGTTTATGCCAATACATAAGTTCACTCAGTCTATATTCAAGCTGCATTTGAGCCCTCTTGTTAGAAGACACAGCCTACTCTGCTCTGTGATCTTGGACAAGATGTTATACCACTTTTAGCCTCAGGTGGTGAAACTAGATAACAAAACCTTATCACCCTAAAAATGTGGTGCTGGATCAAATGACCCAAGTCCAGTTTTTGTGCCCTTGCATTTATAAAAGTATCATCTTGTGAAATTTTCCAAGTTCTTCTGGAACCTTCCCTGATACCCAGTGTTCTTCCACATGGCCAAGACTAATTTGTCCACTCCAGCTCTTAATCTCTTTCTTTCTTTTTCTCTTCTCAGGCTTGAACCATCAGTATTTTCTTCTCCTTTTTTCAAAGCCATCTTCTCCTTTTTACCACCTCCTTCCTTTCAGTTAAGGAGTATGCTTAATATGCTTAACTTACCAGGAAGTGAAACCAAAACTCTCTCCAGATCCTCTGTGACCCATCCCCCCCACATTCAGAGTCTATCCTTTTTTCTCCATTCAGGCTTTTTGAAAGCATTTCTTACAATGTCTGTGTTCTCATTTTCAGTTTAATTCTCAGCCCACTATAATCTGATTTCCTTTTCATTTATTTTCCTGTTAACTGAAGAATACCAATAACCTCCACATATTCAGATCTGCTAATAACTTTTCATTTTTCTCAAGGGATCCCCTTGGACCCGTTGAATACTGCTGTGTTTCAGAACCCCATACGGGCCCAAGTCAGCAGCATTTTCTCTTTCCCTCTTTGAAACAAGCCTCAGAATATCAACCTCGTGCCCTCAAATCCCGGCAGCTGCCTCTATTCATTCTATTCTGAGAGTCTCTGCCCGAGTTCAGAGAAGATCCAATTTCCCTAGCATCTGCCCTTGTTTATCCCCAAAAACAGTAATTTGTCTTTATTTTATTGTTGTTTTTCTCTTTATTAATCACGATGTGATTCTTACTTGAAGTGTCTTACTGACGATATCTGTGGGAATATCTGCAACACTAAGCACACTGTCTACCCATTTATGGTTCCCAAATAGACAATCCTTATACTTCCTCAGCACAAATGTCCATCTTCAGCAAGTTTCTGAACCCTGCGTCCCCTAAATGATTTGATCCAATTGTAATTGCGTATCGTACCCTGCCCTTTTGCATTAGATCCTTTATCACAGTTTTTAATTACATATTTATGTCTCCTTCCCTTCACTGATCATTATAAAAATGACCACATTTATTTCAATAAATCATTTATCCTTGGCGCTTTCACAGTATCCTGGAATATTCGTTGTTCAATAAGTATGGGATGAAGGAATGAAATAGAACCCAATCAAATCTGCAGCTCCTGCCTTTATCTCATCTTCCACAGATATTATCTACAACTGCACCCCATACCCTCCTTTTAACTTCCAGGATCATATATCAAACCTGTTCTGTAGGCATTTCTACATGAATACAACATCCCAATCTTGGTGTCTTTTTTTTTTTTTTTTTTTTTTTTTTATGAAAGACAAAAAGAAAGCCTTCTAAATTGATTTTCTATCTTTTCCCTGCCTGCATGTATGTATTTATGTTTGTATGTATGTATGTATGTATTTTTTTTATCTATGGCAAAACCTAATTTCACATACCAACAACTTGGAAGTATCCTTTACCAACTAACCTGCCATCAGATGGTGCCTGTTTTACTGTCTCTATGCCCTCACTGTCTCCCATTATTTTAAGTCTTATTTCCCTCCAATCCATCCTCCACATTAGAGCGAAGATCGTCTTTCTAAAATGGGTATCTGATCGTTTCATTTTTCAGCTCTTTAAGAAATTGTTGAATTCTTAATGCTAACTGCTGAACTCTTTAATGAGTTCTTCAAGCTGTTCAGCTAAATATGGCCCAAGTACGTAACTTTCTTATAAGCTTATTTATATATATATGTTGAATTAAGGAAATACTACTGTTAATTTCTGTACACTTACTACTATGTGGCTGAGAATATCTCGGTGTTGGAAATGAGAAATTAAGGATGCCTGGGTGGCTCACTGGGTTAAGCATCTGCCTTCAGCTCAGGTCATGATCCCAGGGTCCTGGGATTGATTCTAAAGTCTGGTCCTTGCTCAGCGGGGAGCCTGCTTCTCCCTCTGCCTGCCATTCCTGCTGCTTGAGCCTGCACAGTCTCTCTCTGACAAATAAATAAAAATAAATAAAATCTTTAAAAAATAGTAATGAGAAACTATAGGATTGATCAACATAAAGTTACTTGCCCAGGATCACATCTAATAAGTGGTGCATCCAAATTGAACACAGAGCTAAATTACATGCTCATATTCTCCCTCTAGCCATTACAAACATCTCCAAATATCCATGCCCCTGCACATCTCTGTGACATTAGAATGTGCTGATCCCTCTTACTAAAATGCCCCCTCCTTCCTTCCCTAACTGATGAACCCCTACTTAGTTTTTAATATCCACCTGATTTTACTTAATATTGAAACTTTCTAAATGAATATAATTGCCACCCCTGATATGTTTCTAAAGTACCCAATACAAATTCCTTTTGTGTAACCTGATTAAGTTATACTTTTACTGCAAACATTTTTGTTTCCAACAGTAGGCTATGTGATCTAAGAGAATAATAGTTATGTCTTACTCATCATTTTCTCTATTACTGGCATAACAGTTAGCACATAGTTTATTTGAATTAAATTAAAAATAAATGACTTTAGTCTCTTGAGATTGTTTCCATTTCTAAATCTGAGTCAGTGGTTTTACACTGGCCAAAAAAAGCATATTCTGTGGAAACACACTAGATATTAAATTACTTAAAACACAGACTTAGCATTGTAATAACCAAACTAACATGAAATGTGCCATTGTTTTGTGATTCACACCATGCAATTCATAGAAAACATCACATGTCAAGTGTTTTATTCATTTGTTTGCATTTTTTTTTTTAACATCCAGCCTTGTTCCAAAAGCATTTCAGGCAGTTTACGAAAAGAATGCATGTGCTTAAATTATTATAAAATAAAATATAAGTAGAAGTAGGATATCAGGATGAAGGAAAATAGAATATAAGTATGTACACCATTTGGGCCAGAACATTAAGTGTAATCCATAGCTAGAGAAGTGGAACTTTAAATTCTGAACTTCTTGGCTCCTGGAGTAAACCATGGGGTGGTGGGGAGTTACTATCTTTTTTTTTTTTAATCAAAAAATGGAAGTATAAATTTTCTTATGGAAACTATTTTCCTACACTGAATTATATAAACCGCTATCATATGGGTTTTATATTAGGGAAAGTTGGGTACTGTTGAAAGTAATGTCAGCATTTTCCCAATAAAGGCAGTAATGAATTTCATATTGATGTTTCTTGTAGTCCCCTTCAATAAAAGCTGAAGGCATTACATTAACATACAACTCAGTGAAGGCAATTCTTCAAGGCGCTAAACTAATATGGTCCAAGTATATAGCTTTCTCATGGCCCAATTTAATCCAAGGAAAGACTTTAGAGTACTTAGAGAAGTGGATGGACTGTATAACCTTCAAACAATCTTCTGTAAGTATCACTTTTCTCAGTCAGGATGGTTAGCAGACAGTTAATAGCAGCATTATCGGACCAAGGAGCATGTTGCTGCTTTACATTTAATGGATAGTAGCCACAATAGACTAAAAAGGCAACATGGTGTATATAGTAAGAGCATAGAGTTGCCACTTTTGGCTACCTTGGGTGTTTTCCAAAGTCTGTCTTATTTAGTATTACATTTATGAGAGCTCCATTTCCTGATCCTAAGGACAATCTCTGCCATTCTTTCCAATTCTGAAACCATGTGATTATTATTTTTATTTGTATCCCAGGACACTTTGCTAATAGATGGCTATATTTTAGATAGAACATTTGCTCAAGTTATTTAACACATTATTTTATCTAATACTCTAAGGAAGCTGAGATTGGTTTGCCCCATGGGGCAAAAATCAAGACATTTTGATTTGTATAATCAGGAATTTTCCACACTTGAAATCTTAAATACATATTCAGACATTCTAACAAAGTAATAAACTCAATATTCTGAACCCTATAAAACATTGTTTAAAAAATAGAAAATTTAAGTAGTATGCACTATATTTCATTTTCATTCCACTTCAGTAGCATCATCAACATATTCTATAGTAGTATATTTTAATCTTTCCCCCAGTAATGTTTAAAAATATATGTTACCAATTTTGTGTTTAGCCATATTTTCCCTCTTTCCAGTTATATGAGTCCAATTATAGTAAAACAACTTTCACAGACATGTGGAATAATAAAATTGAGGACTTTCAAGATAATTACATAGCAGAATTGTAGGACATACTATGGGAATCTAGTTTTTATGAATTTAATAAATGCCTACATTATAAAATACTTCATGTTTTATATATTATATATCTTCTAAATATGTATTTTTGATCACACTAATCATTCTTGTGCATGTCATTCCCTGTAAACATTTTTTAAACCTTTTCTGTGCTAGGAACTATGCTAGGAGCTCTGCATTGCACTGTGTATGCTTTCAAGGAGCTCACGATTAAATAGAAGAAAAAATAAATGAAAAAAGTATACGCTCCATTATTGAGACAAACACTAGTGTGCTATGAAAACACATGGAAGGCGTACTTACTGCAATAAGAAGCGATTTTGAGCTGAGTAGTATAAAATGGATCTGTCTAGGGGGTCAGTGTGTGTTGGTTATCATTTCCTGGCTCAACTGTGGTATCATTCACAAGTTAGGGGATATAGGGAGGTATAAAGAATTAGGTTGGGAGTAAAAGTAACCCCAGTTCATTTCTGGATATTTTATGTTTTAATTACCCATGGAATATGTGATAGAGAAGCCTAGTGAAATATAACAGGTAAGAATTTGGGTGAGAGATATTATGTCAATCATCCATGTATTGGTTACAAAAGCCTTAGCAGTTACTTAAAATTAATAGAAATTTGCAGTGTCCATTTGCCTTCATGTCCCCCATTCTCCTTCTGTTTGTTTTCATTCTTCACATTTAACATTGATTTCTTTACTTATATTTTCAGGCATACCTGGCCTTATTCTTATATGAAGTGGCCTACCTAAGAGACTTAAAGCAGAAATACAGAATAATCAAATTAGACTATGAGAAATTAGGTAGTGTGAACTATTGGAACCTGGCCTGATTCTCGAAAGAAAAAAAAAAAAACTCTATATATATGGACATGAACCTTAAAAAAAATTATCTTGTGGCAGTTAGTACTGGTGTGAACAGTTAACAAAATGATAGTCTTCACTGCATTATTTCTCTCCAAGGCTCTGACGGTCTGAGTGTAGGCCAAGGGTCACATTGAATAAAGTAAAATTCTCAAAGAGGCAAAATCATTGTCCCAAGGACTCAACCTGATGATGGTCTGCCTTGATCAGAGGCTTGTATGATACTTGAAGAGGATTTATAACATCATATATCAGTTTGGTTCTTTTTAATGGAAGTTAATAATGAATAGAGTGAGGTAGTATCTTCTAGTAATGGCCTAGAGTACAAATATGTTTTAATACTATCACCAGCAGAACAGTAATAGAATATATTATGTGGACTTAATCTGTGTACTCTGGTTTAGCAGATCTAAGGACTGTAAGTCATCTATGAATTCAACAGCATTTTTTCTCTATATACATGATATTAATAATCTTAAATAGGTAAGAACAATTTGTTTTACTGCAGATTTGTGACAATTACTTTCAAATGGACTGAAGGGAGTTATTTTATCCTTTAAAACAAGACTTTGTAAGATTTGAGCCAGAAAGGCTTTAGTGGGCTGTGGCTAGGAATTGAGAAGGTTTAGGACCATGAGGGTGTCCTGGGCTTCATTTAATTCACTGGTTAGAAATTACAGGTGTCCACCACTGGCTTTTGACTAAAGCTAGTACTCATGACTGTTGCACTTTTGCTTGCTGTTGGTTCTGAAAATAATCAAGTTTCCAAGTTCCAAGAGAGCATTGTGAAGTCAAGCCATCATCTTGTCAGGTACTGAGCTTGTCTCTCAACTTTATACTTACATTCAGAGATTGAAGCCATACTTTGAGCGATGAAAAAGAAATATGATGAAATCTTGTTCTCTGTGGTTAAGTCAATAAAAGTTACACACATACATTAAAATTATTTTTAACACCGCTTATTGTAGTATCTTCAGCATTGGGATTAAACACACACACACATACACACACCACACACTCACACACACACACACCAGCATATAAACATGCAGGGTTGATATTTGTTGGTACATCCTAGTACAGCCCTCTGGGTATTTACAGCAGATATTCATCCCGATTAGTTAGAGGACCTGTTCTGATTTGTTAGTGTGTCTGCTTCAGAGTTTGCTAAATAATTTTAGCACCAACTGTGGGTTTATATACAACTGAAGGTTATTTGCGTTGGGCAAGAAGGGGGTTGGTAAGAGTCAGTACAGAGTTTTTAACCATAGGCTCCTTTTGCAACAAAGGATGTTTGCATTCATGTTTCTTTGTCAAAATGTCTAAGCCTTGCACCATAAATCTTGACCTAACTTAAATGTCCCTCTTCCAAGACACCTTTTTTGAGGTCCTGCTTGCAATGTTTATGTATATTGTCTATACATTTTATAAGCCAATAATCTTGTTTAGCCTGTAATAGAGTTATAACTGTTCCTGCTCTCCACTAAGAGGCTGTGCTTTTGTATGTGGTTTGAATATTTGTTTATTCATTTAATTCTCACAACAGTTCATTATGGCTTTTGTGTAATTATACCCTGTGGGTTTTTTTTTGTTTGTTTTGTTTGAACTAGAAGGTGAAGTAGGGAGAGGTGAACGAACATCCCCAAAGTCTGAATTCTAAGGGCAATTTGATATTATTTTAAATGATATCTAGGTAGGAAAAAGTGTACTCCCAGGTTTCAGATAGATTCCTCAAAGAGAAAGTCACACAGTATGATGCTTAAAGTAGAACTTTAGAAGTCACACGCACTTGAGTTTGTGTGATCGTTCAGCCACTTAATAGGAAGGAGACCTGGTTATGTCAGGAAACTTCTTTAGCCTCTATTTTGGAATTTGTAACATAGGAATTGGCATAGAACTTACCTCCTATCCAGTAGTGAAGTTTTTCACAAATGACACCCTCGATGGTGACTAATGTAACACATGAAGAGTGTGTTGGAGGGAGAGCCTTCCAGTCTAGGAAGCAGCATGGCCATAGGCATCAAACAAGGAAAACAAGGAAGTGTTCTTGAAAACTGAAGTTATTTCATGAGACTGGTGTATAATTAATGAAGTAAAGAAGCCATGGTAAGAACTACTGATTTTATTCTAAGTTCCTTGAGAGAATATTCAAGAGATTGAAGCTGAGGAGTGACATGATCCCACTGACGTCTTAAAAAAAAAAAAAAAAAAAAAAAAAAAAAACCTGTGACTAGAGTGTGTCTATGGTTGGACAAGGTCAAGTGAAAGCTGGAAGAGCACGAAGCATGTTGTCTAGTCCAGGCAGGAGATAACTGTGGGTCATATTCAAGTAGATGGAGATTATGAAGGGAAGCAGGTTGTGCATGAGCTAGGCAAAAAACAAAGTTTGTATTTTATCTTTGTCCCAGATTTTTAGTATTTATTTCACTGCCAACTGTATATAGTTCGCTTCCCATCATATTAGTAAAGTGTTTGACACGAAAATGAGAAACCCTGTTATCTAGTTAAAGAAGTTAAATTTCTTTATTCAGAAAATGTGGTCATTGTAGATGATCGTTCCTCTGGTTAAAATATTTCTACATTTCATTTATTCATTCTCTCATCCATTGAACAAATATCTGAATAACTGAAGAGTCAAAATGTTGTATCGTTTATTAAATGCGTGGTTTTGATTGTTTGTTTTCCATGTAAACAACAACAAATATGGTTCTCCGGGAAAATGGTATCACTGATTTTACTCTGGAGCTTTCCTCATGGTTTCAGGACTCCTTTTATTTATTTTCCTAAATTTTATCTTTCTAATGGATAATGATGTTTATCAAAATACTTTTCTTCAGAATTTGAACTGGAGTTTGGAAAATGTTAAATGGCAGGCTCAACCCACATTGTGTTAATTCTTGTATTTTTCAATAGAAAAAAGAAAAAGCCTCTGTCATGATACAGAACAATGCTTATGCGGTGGCTGTTGCCAATTATGCCCCGAATCTTTCAAAAGACCCAGTTCTCTCCACCATCTCCAAGAGTGCAACCACGCCAGAACCCAATAAGAAGCCGGAGAACAAGCCAGCGGAAGCCAAGAAAACCTTCAACAGCGTTAGCAAAATTGACAGAATGTCTAGAATAGTTTTCCCAGTTTTGTTTGGTACATTTAATTTAGTTTACTGGGCTACGTATTTAAACAGAGAACCTGTATTAGGGGTCAGTCCTTGAATCAGGACACAAGTATCTTTGGGATGTATAGCAACATAGAACTTTGTTTTGCTATGTACAGTCTGACTAATAACTGCTAATTTGTGAACCAATATGTACAGTATGTATATAGCTATATAGCTTACCAGTAGACCTCGAACGGAGACATGCATTTGCTAACTTGTGGAATTGCAGGCAGAAAGCACCCCATACCCAAAGAGCCATTGCCTTTTTTAAAGATTTACCCTAGGAACTCATTTAAAGTGGCTTTCTCATTAAAGTGGCCTGGTTTATTCCCTACTAGTGATGAAAATGGGGCTCCTATACCACACTTGATGAACTCTTTCGATTTAGATCTTAAATATTAGGACTATTTTCTACCGTAGCCTAACTATAACGTAAGATAACACTGTCGTTCCAAGATGAATTCTTCTAAATCACAGAACCTCGTATCTGCCACATCTGTTCCCTTCATGAGTGCTCGGAAACCCTGCTAGTGTAATTGGAAGCTTAGCACACATCAGAAGAAAAAACTAGGATCTGAAATCAGCTTTTAATTACTCTGTATAGCATCTATAGCAACATATTACCGCATGACAAGCTCAAATAATTATGAATCACTCCTGACAGGATGTTAATTATGCCTAGACTTTAGTAACTATCAGAATGTCACAGTCATTACATTTTAGCCTCAGAGTTTATTTGAAAGTAATAATTGAAATCCTACAGATTATTTTAATCATTGGAAACTACCTTAAATTAAAAAAAAAAAAAAAGACAAATGTATCTTACTCTTTCCAGGTATGTGTTGTATTGAAATTGATCAGCTAAATTTTCTTGGTGCTGGCGACTGGAAAAAGCATCCCACTTGGCTGCTGTAAAGCAACATTCATGTCGATCAGAAAATTGTGCCAAAAACTCCCGCCAATGAGAATTCATAGGTGTCCCAGCGTTTAGATGAGCACTTAAACGATTCTCTTCTTTCCTGTTTACTGCAAATTCTGCCTTAAGGCTTCTCGTCATCAGGACTCAGAAGCCACTAATTACAAAGGAAAGGGCAGTTAATTGGCACTTTTTTCTGTCTTGAAGCAGCACTTTCAGATCAGAATTAATGTAGATCTGCTTTTGTAAATTGCAACTTTAAATTTCACTGACTCAAATTTACAACAGCTTTGTATACCAGAAGAGGTTTTGGTAAGAGTTGAACATTTTTAAACAGAAACTTTAAAGCATCACCAACAGATCGTGGATTAGTTCACACGCACATACGTAAATGAGCATGTGCGTGTGCACGCGCACGCGTGCGCACACACACACACACACACACACTGATTAACTAAATTAGAACGCACGTGAATAACTAAATTAGAAACCAGTTTTCAATTTTATATGATTACTAATTATTAATGGATAAAATTCATTTTTCTTTTAATATTTTAAAATATACTCTGTGCCCCTGAAATGTGTTAATAGAAGTTAACAATTGTGTCTCATGCCTAGATTTAACATTTTTGGAAAACCTGAAAACCTTTTGACTCACATCTACATTAGCAGTTATTAGTTGACTTTTACTAATAGATACACCTTTATGATGGTGTTTTTGTAGAAACATAAGTAGTCAAATAGTGGCATTTCTTGCAGTTTTGTACAGTATTTCAGTATAGTGCATAAGTAAGTATGTTCATAAAATCAAATAAAAGGAGTATCTTATGGAAATAAGCAAAATCACAGCAAAACTTGTTATTCCTTTGCCTCGTTTAAATTTTTTTTCATTTTCTTTGTTTTAGTGTGATTCTATTATGTGCTTTGCATGACTGTATTAATACCAAGGTCACAAATGCATCTTATTAACAGAATTTGCCGTGGAGACAGCTTTGACATTAAAAATTCCCTCACTAAAGGTAATCCGTAATCCTTAATAAAATAAAATTATTACATGAGCTAATAAATGTATTTCTTTAATTCCCTTCCAATTACAGTTTCTTTGTCATCTAAATAGTTTTAACATATGAGATCCTATTTCCTACACATTTAAATATAACTTGGATCTTTGGTAGAGTTTAGGAAAGTGCGTGAGAGTCAAAGAGAGTGCACCGTGTTTGATGGCAAGCAATAAAAATGCTTTGTACGGTATACATTATTAGGCACTTTAAAAATGTTGTTGTTAAATTTTGCATTTCCCCCTTCATGTCTGACCATAAGTTATAAATTTATAAATATGTACATATGTAAAAAATAGTTGTAAATAGCAGTTTCTGTGTGACAACAGAAAAGACTCATCTTTACCTTTGACAAAGGGCTGCACCTACATTGATGGCACCAGTTTTTTATTTGTTTGGGGTTTTTTGTTTTGTTTTGTTTTAACATTTATGGTAGATGGGCCAGAAAAGTTGTTCTTATTGTCACCCTTAGTTTTAGTTTTAATAGCCAAACTCTTATCTGAGCTTAATAACATCCTGACAGTTCAGATTTTCTGAGAACATAGATCAGGATTTTCCATTATTTCTCCACTTTGCTATATTTTTTTATGTACTTCTTAATCTTTTGAAGTTTAGATAAATCAAAGGGAGCTTTTGGTCTTGCAGGAGAGTGGGTGGACGCTCCATTTAAAATGATTTGAAATTATAGAACGCGAGTGTTTATGATCATTCTCCCTTCCATAAACCATTTTAAAGATGCAAAATAGAAGTGACATGAATTTATTAAAATGAGTCCAATTTTTCAGGTAATACATTTTTAATATACTAACAGAGGTCTCTTTGGCTCATAACATGACGCCTCTTTTAGGCAGTTGTACATTGACGTAAAGGGTCACGGTATGTACAAAATGTAGATAAGAACATGTGCATATACAGAGATATAGTCTCATTATTGTATAGCTGCTACTCTGATTCAGCTACAACAAATATTTTTATACCTCCTATTATGTGCCATACCATGGGGATGGTGTTAATAACACTCATATCACACCCGCAGAATTTAGTTGAAAAATAAAGTGCACCTTCTTCTTCTAAAAACCTAAGAGCAAAGGCTAAATGGAACCCATGAATTAATATAGCTCTGAGAGTTGTTCTAACGAACTATAAGATCATGAGTGTGCTTAAGATAGTAGCTGGTTTTTTTTCTTCCTATTCATGTTGCTATTTTTTAATACAAAAGTGGAATAAATATAACTATTTAGTAATGATTTTAAACGTCAGTGATTTTTAAAATGCCAGTGTTACTGTTCAGCAATCTTCAGGGATCTCTCTCGAATTTATCTCAGGTTTGAATAAGTGATCCCCTTGAGTGACGTTTCCAATTTTTTTTCTTAAATATTCCATAGTTTATTTAAAAAGAACACAGATTCTATTATTTCATTCGTATTTTCTTTAATAGATATATGTGTGTATACATATACATATATCTGTACATATATATACATATGTATATATATGATGTAATCAGTATTTAATTCTGATTGGTTCTTTCTATATTCCTGGCTTAGGGAACTGAATTCTACCATGGTACTATAGATACTACAGGAGCGCCAAAGCTCTGTGGATTCTGTCACTACCATACTTTGGCATGACCTGTCATCGTTTCAATGGGAGGGGAAGGGAAGTAAGTCAAGTCACCTTCTGCAAAGTCATGGTTCTTCAACAGCCATTAAGACTGTTTTCAAATGCTCCATTCTTGACGTCTTAGACAATAACTGTGAAACAGGGAATGATTTATTATTTATTTAACTCGAAATCTGAGACCATATTAATAGATTTGTTAATAATAAATTTACCAAACACCAAACTGTATAGGTTGACCCTGTTGTTAGTTTTCTGACATTCTTACATGCATTTGCATATTTTTGAAGCAATTTGCAGATTTTTTTTTCATATAAAACGATTCAGAATTTCAACAGAGTCAAGTTGACCCATTGCTACCCTGTAGTACATTTATTTACTATTTTGAAAAAAATTAAATTCAATTAATTAATAGTGTATTATTAGTTTCAGAGGTAGAGTTCGGTGATTTGTCAGTTGCATATAATACCCAGTGCTCATTCATCTCATGCGCTCCTTAATGTCCATCACCCAGTTACCCCATTGCTGCCCCACTCCCCTCCCCTCCAGCAACCCTGTTTGTTTCCTATGATTAAGAATCTCGTATGGTTGGTCTCCCTCTCTGATTTCCTCTTGTTTTATATTTCCCTCTCTTCCCTTATGCCCCTCTGTTTTGTTTCTTAAATTCTACATATGAGTGAAATCATATGATAATTGTCTTTCTCTGACTGACTCATTTTGCTTAGCATAATACTCTTTAGTTCCATCCAGTTGTTGCAAATGACAAGATTCATATAAAAAATTTCAGAATTTCAAGGGAATCAAGCTGACCCATCACTACCTTGTAGTGAATTAATTTTCCTTTTAACTGAGGTTTCATGGTACTGTGGGTTTCCCTCTTATTAATTCAGAGTGTAGAGAAGCATACCATTTAAACTGAGAAGGGCTGTGGTTATTTTTGATATCCATGCTTGGAATACAGAGACACTGTATCAAAATTACTCATAATGGTGTGGACAAGACAAAGTATAATCATTTTTCTTTATTGAATTCATGCTTTAAAAGGTGAAATCCAGTATTTAATGAAATTTTAATATCCATAATCTTTTTTAACAAGCATTTGTATAAAAGATACTAATATTTTCCATTAGTATAATCACTCATATTTTCATCATATTCAAAAACAAATTTAGGACCTCAAAAACGGGAAAAGAAATATCAAAAAGAAAAATCCACTAGAAAAAATGAGGATGTTGCCAATTAAACCTAGTAAAGGATTTTCCCTTTTTAACTCCCAAGAAAAGGGAAAAATTAAATATGCATAAATATATACACAAATGTTTAACAGTTATGATTCCATCATGATAAGCATCATGATTAAAATACTAAAATAGAAGGAATTCGTGTGAAGGCATGTGGGAAAAGTAATAAAAAATATTCAAAATCTATTATAAGAATTTTGTATCATGTTTTTCTTGGAAATTCTTAATCACTTAGATATATAAATATTAGACATATTTATATCACTGTTTTCAACTTTCTTTAGTTAAAATATTCTATTTGTATACATGAAAAACATTTTCTCATATAAATAATTATAACACCACTTTAAATCACTTTCTCCATGTTGTAGTTAATATGTAGTATCAGTTAATATGACCAGTAGGGAAGAACAACCAATAGATGTTCCAATTTATAGTTCCCAAAGAATCCTTAATAAGTTCTTACCTTTGATTAGAAGTGCGTGTGTGTATGTGTATGTGTGTGTGTGTGTGTGTGTATTTCCAGGTATGAAAGAACATTTTGAGAAATTCAGACGATTTTATGAAATCTAAACAATTTATTTTATTAATGGGTCCAATCTCAAATTAACTCTTATTAACTTAGTTAATAGAATATTTTTTTCAATAGATCCATAACAGACTTATTAGTTGGAATTTAGTCTTGAGCTATACATATGGTTGGAGATATCCTTCCTATAAAGTTGTAAACATCTTTCTGATGTATTTCTACTTGGTTCAAATTGATTTCCCAATTTCGCTTGTAAGGCAGGATAGAAAAATCTTTGAATTCCAAGTTTGTAAATGGAAGTTTGCGAAAGATTTCATTAAATTAAATATGTGGTTGATTGTAGCCAAATGCCTAGTTATCTATATTCATTACTGACTGGTCAGTTTCATACCTTTTTGAATTGAAATGGCTTGTGGAGAGCTCATCCCGTCCTAGTCAGTATTCTAAGCCCTTCACATAGAATACCTCATTCAGTCCTCACAACAACCGGAAATCACTGTGTGATTCTTGAAGTTCTGGAAGTTTAGAATTTCTATATATACACAGACATGCTGGTTTAACACGTATTTTAGACAAAGTAAAAAAAAAAAAAAAAAAAAAGCTGTATTTTTCTTTGCTTTAATTCTTATTTATATTCATACCTTTGGGGGGGCATCAATCCATTGAAAAGTCTACCATCTGCTTTTCTATAAGACAAAACCAAGGAAACACTGAACTATAAAGCAACCAAGAACCCATTTTTGGGTTATTCACAAACATTGGTTACAATTTAGTTTCTAGGAGTATGTTACATTTTTCTTTTTTGAACCATATGTAATGATAATGCATAAAAATGCTTAAAATTAAGCACACTATTTTGTTTTCTTTCTTTCTTTTTTCTTTTCTTTTTGCCAGTTTTGTTAGGTGTTGGAGAGGTTTTATTTTATTTGCCACATGGTTGGTTTCATGACATTTAAACTCATTGGACTTAAAGAATTATGTATTGACTTCATCTTTTTGTTGCAAGTTACTATTTATAGAAACAAGTCTAAACAGACCCTAAATACATTCCAGAGTTGGGATTGTTAGTGTTGAAATAGCTCAGTTGGTGTGAGAATTTCAGTTTTTCATGCTTCGTTTTAGAAGACTTACTTTACCATGACATGCTGTCAAATTCCAGTCTAGATTATTGTATAAATATAACTACTTCCCACAAAGTTCATTTGTGAGAACAAATGATATTAGGAAAGCAAAACAAAGGATTTTGATACTGAATTACTTTAGAAATAATGGCTGATAGATTCATTCCCATATTTATGTTTAAAATACTCAGCATAGTATTTGAAGTACTTGGCTGTGTTTTGAATTCTGCATAATGTGTGAAGAAGTTTAATGTATGATTAGAATGGCTTAAATGAAACTGAACTTTGAGCCACAGTTTTTGTGAATTAAACTTTACCATCCACGGATAAGTCCTCAGTTATTTATTGATCTTAGGTGCCTGCTCTGTAATTGATTTCAAGTTTGTTGGTATCCAGTTTTCTTTAAGATTCTTCTGAGCAGATACAAATTCATGTTTTGGTGTGCTCTAAAATGAGGAATGTGACCTTCCATGAAATATTCCCTTTAGAGTTGACATGCATGAAAACTTATGAAAGCTTCATATTTGTTGCTAAATTTGAAAAAAAAAAAACAAAAAAAAAAAACCAGAAAGGAATGAAATGTTTTCCCCTTGCTACGTATTAATAATAAAATTACATGCATAGACAATGCATGATACAGCTCCAACACTAAACTTGGAATATTCACATAAGGTGAAATTTGAAATTTTCTGGGTGACAATATACTTGTATGGTAGGTTTTCTCATTTGAGAATATCATTCGAGAGCTAATAATATTTGTAATTTGTGACCTTGTTGTAATTGGGAAAAGTCACTATTTTTCACATATGTAAGATAATTTGGCCTTTATTGAATGTGTCATTATGCTTGCTGTTTAAAAAAAAATACTAATCAATCACACACAAATTAATGCTAAACATTATCTTTTTGTATTTATTAAAATTAATTTAAATATATTTGATCTGCAAATTGTGTTTTTTGTACTCTGGTCATTCATACATGTTTGCTTACAAGAATTGAATTTATTGTGACTTTTTTACATTGGGATATAACAGTGATATTTTGTAATAGTGATTTTAAATATTAATTTCTTAAATTATTTTTAAAACAAAAAGTTACAGGGTGACCAGGAAAGTATAAAGCTACCCTGAAATTTTAGGGAGGCTGGGGGGCTTCATGAAGTGCTAACATTGATTCCTTCAACATGTTAAGAAAGTGGTGATATGGAAAGCAAGTTCACCTGGAAAACTGGGTACTTTCTATCATAAAAAGTTCACATTTACCTGAAAGCATAAAATAAATAAGATTGTTTTTGTTAGATAGACTCAAGTTTATCATTCTGTTTGTAAATGGGGAATCTTGCAGCTTTCTTAATCTCTTAATTGAATGCAATATTATTTAAATGACCTGCTCTTGATTATTACTGCAAATATCACTGAAATGAAATACTTTTAAATGTCAAAAAGATATAATAGCAAAACACTTTTTATAAACATGGTAAGTTCCCATGGAATATTTCTCAACTCTACCCACATTTTAAAATCATCTGAGGAGTTTTGTTTTTGTTTTTGTTTTTGTTTTCTTTTTAGAGAGGCGAGGTGGAGAGGGCAGAGGGTGAGAGAAAGAGAGAGAGAGAAAGAAAGAATCTTAAACAGGTTTTCCACGAAGCAGAGAGACATACCAGGGGCTTGATCTTACAACCCTGAGATCATGACCTGAGCCTATATCAAGAGTTAGTCCTGAACCACCTCCCAGGAGCCCCACACCTGAAGAGTTTTCAGAAAAAAAACATTGATCTATAGCTTTTAGTTTCGTCTATATTGGAAAAAAAGAAACAGCAAAAAATGAAATGAATGTTACAAGTTAATTTTTAATATAATATAGTGAATTTAAGTGACGATTTCAAACCTTATATAACAAAGTATTCATTTTTTTAATATTTTATTTATTTGACAGAAATCACAAGTAGGCAGAGAGATAGGCAGAGAGAAGGGAAACAGGCTCCCTCCTTGAGCAGAGAGCTCCATGTGGGGCTAGATCCCAGGACCCTGAGATCATGACCTGAGCAGAAGGCAGAGGTTTAACCCAATGAGCCACCCAGGTGCCCCCAAAGTATTCATTTTTAAAATTTAATAATGAACTAGAATTACTCTTACTCTTAATTTGAATCCTATAATATGTATCCTGTAGTTAATTATGAACAATATGAGTGTGTGTGTGTGTGTGTGTGTGTGTATCAATATATATCATGTGTCATTTTCACCTTGTGTTTTATAATTAAATATTTGAAAAAATTATTTAGACTACCATGGTTTTGCTACTATTTTCCTAAGGAAACATACACCCTCAATTTAAATATTGAGGTGAGTATTTACAGCCGCAAGGTCACATCTCAGTAAAATTATAGCCTGCAAAATTCTACATTCTTCAATGGCATTCAGCCAGTTTCCCCAGTCTCAATTTATAGTCCAGGCTCCATCAGATTCGTGTAGATGAAAACATGCTATAAATGGAAGCATTTGTGTCACCTCTGCTCTGAAGAATTCAGAAAAGAAACGACTGAGCTTCCAAAGGGCTTTCTGTGGAGTTGAAAGTTGTGTCCCACCTTTAAAATGTAAATCCAGGGAAACTGCTGAGAAAGCAATGAGACTCAAATAATAGTAGTCCCTGAAGATTGTTACACTGCCACATGGAAAAAGGTTTATAGTCTCCAGTCTGTGGTCAATACTAACTCTTGAAGTTTTTCCGATTCAGACAGAAAACTAGAAAAGTGGAACCAAAAGAAGCAAGCAGTAAAAATAGCACTAAATCCCTCAATTGCCCCTTGAGAAGATGTTGATTTATATCCAGTGTTCTTGGTTTAAGAAATTAAGTAAATGAATATTTTTTCAAAATTTAACCTTTCTCTAGTGTAGAAGCTTAATTAATTGGTGTCCACTTACCTGGAAAATTCACTCCTGTGGAACACATTATTCCATTAATGGTTTAAAATCTTATATATTTCCTCCATAAATTAACAAAAATAATAAAAGTAGAGAATTTCTAAATTATGCCTTAACATGTAGAATAATAAAAACATCGAAACTAATAACTGGAAACTAACAGTTTTGAATTGCTTTTACACTTACTGTTTTATTTATTTATTTTTTTATAAATCATTTTTATTGACTTATCATTTATTATTTGCCCCAGGGTACACTTATTATTTTAAAGTTATCCTTATTTCCAAACTAAAAGGCACCTGAAATGTCAGATAAATGTAAAAATGGAAGAATTTATCAGTCCTTGAAAGTCATCAGGACTGTCCCTCCGGTCAGCTTACAGGGACACCTCACAATGGGTGTGCACAGGGAATCACCCTAAGACTTAACTCACACTCCGCTTGGTTCTAGACAACGGAGTCTGTACCTGAGCAGAAAATATTTATAATTTTCTAGTTCCTTTCCTTGTTTTAAACTTTACTTCATATTGATCATGACATTCCTTTTTTTTTTTTTTAATTTTTTATTTTTTATAAACGTATATTTTTATCCCCAGGGGTACAGGTCTGTGAATCACCAGGTTTACACACTTCACAGCACTCACCAAAGCACATACCCTCCCCAATGTCCATAATCCCACCCCCTTCTTCCAACCCCCCTCCCCCCAGCAACCCTCAGTTTGTTTCGTGAGATTAAGAGTCTCTTATGTATATTGCACTTTTTAGCTCCTCTGGGTAACTTAAGGTAGTGGTGAAGTCATGGTAGAGTATTTTACTGGAAGTTGTGTCTCCTTACTAAAAGTCAGCATCTTCTCCATGAATCCTTTCACTAAGAGCACGCGCAACTTCCACCTATTGTAGCACAAAAGGAACTCAGCAAAAGGATATGTGACATCTCAGAGTAAGCATTAAAGCCCCTGGAATCAGGGAAGGTAGGAGAGGGTTACAGACTTCACTGAGCAAAAACTCAGTGCCTGAGTAGCTCAATTCAAATTTTTGAGTAAAATAGTCTAATCAGAACATTTTGGTTCAGTCAGGTGCATCATCTAAAGTCAAAATGAAGCGTGCCTGGGTGGCTCAGCGGGCTAAGCGTCTGCTGCTGCCTACAGCTCAGGGCATGATCTTAGGGTCCTGGAATCCAGCCCCACCTGTCTGGGCTCCCCCCTCATCCTGCTGCTCCCTTTGCTTGTGTGCACCTGCTCTCTCCCCCCCAGTGTCTCTATGTCAAATAAATAAAATCTAAATAAATAAGTTAAAAAGATAAGCACAGCTGTTGGGCCCACCCCTCTGCAGGGAGAGAGGCAGTGCCCACTGAAGAGGGGCAAAGGTCCAGCATAAACCTCAAACACTGGCTGTTACACTCAATTGAGATTGTTTAAATATATACTTTGGAAAACTCCAAAAATAAAACAGAATTTTTAAATATGTTTAAAAAAAGAAGAGGACAATAAAAACACGATCGCTCTCCATGCTTCTATATACCGTTGTATTTTCCAATCAATACAAATCAACTACTTAAGGATGCTAGGATTTGTAACTGCGCTGTTAAGATGCATATGCCTGCATCATGTATATAACATAACAATACAACTAATGAACATGTAGGAGAGTAGAGAACACACGTATCTCATAGATTTTGTCATTGACATCTCCATTGTCAAAGTTACATTGGGATGTAAGTTTACATTGGACTGAGAAGACCTCTACTTTATGACACTGACAACCACTCCTCACGGCCTTGTCCCTCAAGAAGTATGGAGGAGATTGGTGATTCAGGTAAGTGGGTCATGATGCAGATGTGCCGTCCTCCTAGAGGACAAATGTTTTTCATCACCAAAGAAATTTATTAGAAATTATATTCTGATAGAAAAAAATTTATTTTTGTTGGAAAAGTGAAAAAGAATTAAGTTTTCATCACACAACATGGGAGAGAAATATTCATAGCTGTTCTCTTTTGTTCCAACTTTTTTACTGTGGAAAATATATATGACATTATATGTACTACCCTAACCATTTTAAGTCTACAGTTTAGTGATAGTAAGTTTATTTGTATTCTTATGCAACCATCGCCACCATCTATCTCCAGAGATCTTTCCATCTTACAAAACTGAAAGTCTATACCTTTAAACAATTATTCCCCATGACCCCCTTCTCTTAGCCCTTGGCAACCACCACTCTATTTTTTATTCCCCTTTTCCCACCAAATCCCAGCCTCTAATTAATCCTCATTCTACTCTGCTACTATGAATTTAGTTTTTTAATTAAATTATTTTATTTAGATTCTATATATAAGAAGACAAAATTTTCATGTTATCTTTGTTCTAGAGAGAATTCAGAAAGGGAGTAACTGAGGTATCAAAGTGCTTTCTATGGAATTAGAAGTTTTGCCTTCTGTTTCCAGGACTAGATAGAGACTAAAGCTTAATGTCACACAGAAATTATTCTGGCAAGAATACTACAGAAAAATTATAAACAACATATTCAAACCTCAGGAACAGTGCCAAAACAAGGTTAAGAGATGAGCAGAGTGGAATTGGAACATGTGTTAAAAGCAAAGGAAATATAATCCCTACTGATGACCAAGAAGGAGCTGGAAAACCTTCCTTGTCTTCATTATCTATTATGCTCATAATTCATGCTGGGTAACACTAACATTACATAAACTAGATGAAATGACATTTTGAGAAGGGAATGCAATTTTATTTTAGGGAGACAGTAGCAGAAGACAGTAACAAAATAACTACTGCTGGAATTTGTGTAAAGGGAAGAAGCAATCAAGATTTGAAAACTTGGTCTTCCCTGTTTTCAAAAACCTGAACTGTCCATTTACCTGATATTAAATTTTACAGTTAAATGTGCATATGATATATTGCTGCTTCTTTACTCAAACATAATTACTTGGGGTACTTTCTATACAATTTGAAAAATTTTGATACAGGAATAGTGGTCACATCTAATATTTAATATAGATGGAAGTTATTTGATTAGCATATTTCAAAGTAGTACAGTACTAATTTCTGAAGGCATGATTTTATCATTTCACTTTCTGCTCAGAAGAATGAGGTTTTGTTTATACAGGGTGTCACTATTAATGATTTGTTAAAGCATACATCATTATTAAGCATACATCATTATAATTTTTCTAATACTCAACCCCAGTCAGTACTTTAAATCTGATGGAGTTCTAGCTAATATCTTAACAAAAGGAGATCTGACACACTAGATAATAATTTGTAATTTATTATTTTATTATTTTAACAAGACATAGACAAGCTTTTGTAACACTTCTTAAATTTACATTGGGCAAAATTAGGGTCTACATCATTTTTTGTTTGCGATTTTCAGGTACTTCACAAATAGACATTGCATTAGAGGGAAGGAGTTCTGTTTTTCTATGGAGCTAGTACTATTTCCACACCCCTCCCACTGATCTAGACTACTCATGAAATGCAAGTCACATTTGTGGAAAACTTGTGAATGGTTGCATGGCCCCATGCTTATCAGTGGGCTCCTATGTTGCCCACACTTACCAATATTCGTTTTCTCCATTAATCTATAATAATCTTAATGATTAAGGATTATGCCCATCTTATGTCAAAGTGTGGGCAATTCAGGGAGATTCTTCAAATCTATGGGTTCTTTTCCCAGTTCTGGAAAATTCTCAGTCATTGTATCCTTAAAAATCATTCTTTCAATTTTCTTCTCTTTCCCATCCTTTTCTGGAATGTTCATTAGATATATGTTAAATCTTATATCCTTCATATTCCTTAATCTCTATTTTTAGTTTTCCATGTCTTTAACTCCCTGTGCTGCATTCTGGATAGTTTCTTTTGAGCTAAGGCCAAATGCCTTGTCTCGAAAAAAAAAAAAACCCTGCATTTTTAATATATTGAATTCCAAATTCCATGGTTTTGCCATTAAATTACACAGTGATTCTCTAATCTTCTTGCCCTGAAAGGAATTAATATAAATACACAAATACCTTACCTATTTAATAGTATTTCACAAAAATCACATTAGCCCATGGGGAACCTCCAGGCTGAAACTCTTTGTTTGCTTCATTTTCTGTATATAGTTTCATTCATAAGAAACAGCATGGGAAAGCTAATGTCACCATTTTAAAATGATGTTCTGTTTATTGTTTTTCTATGTTCTATTGCAGACTTCAGTTATTTGTATATACTAAACGCTCAATAAATGTGAACAGATTTCTTGACTGAATAAGTTTCTAAAAAGAAACTCTGGGGACGCCTGGGTGGCTCAGTTGGTTAAGCAGCTGCCTTCGGCTCAGGTCATGATCCCAGCGTCCTGGGATCGAGTCCCACATCGGGCTCCTTGCTCAGCAGGGAGCCTGCTTCTCCCTCTGCCTCTGCCTGCCATACTGTCTGCCTGTGCTCCCTCTCTCCCCCTCTCTCTCTCTGTGACAAATAAATAAAATCTTTAAAAAAAAAAAAAAAAAAGAAAGAAACTCTGGCAATTGACTTCAGCCAGATTTTACTTGAAAGCTCAAAGGAAAGTGAGTTCATCTTAATGATGCCGAAACATTCAATCTTGCATAATTGTCTGTGACAGTTGTGCCATCTATTATTCAATTGAATAGCAAAGCAGACTCATCTTAATAAAGAGATAAATGCCTAGAAAACATCTTCAAATTTTATACATCAACATGCAGCTGGGGCCACCGTGTTAGTATATACTATTAAAAAAACAAAAACAAAAACAAAAACACTTCATTTGTAATTAACTGCTCATGGAAAAACTGCAACTCCATAAACACTGAAATATGAAACTACTTAAGAAGTCAGTGCCTGGAGGAGACAATTACTCAAAGCCATAAAATCTAAATGAATTGGTTTTGATTTTAGGTGTGAAGGAATCCAAAATATTGCATATAATTTTAGGAAAAAAAATCTATAGGAACATGAAGGGTATGCTTACATGATCTGTGGTCATAGTTTATAGGGTGTATACATAGTTTATTAAAGGTGTATACTTTATAAATAAGTATTTGGGGGGGAATAAACCTATGGCACTACATGAACCATATCTCAGTTGTAGAAAACAGTCTTTCTAGGAATTTTAAGCAGGAGATGACTTATTACAGCATTTCAAATTGCCTATTGAATTGTTAGGAAAGCTAATAAAACAGAATAGGGGATGAATTTTCAGAAAAAATTTTCAGTATCTATACTGGGGAGGAACAGGCCAACAAAGCTGTTATCTGTTCTATGATTAAGAAATCACTGATTCAAGATCCTTAACACCAGAGCTAATAGGGGAGCTGGTATGATATATATTTTTTTTAAGATTTTATTTATTTATTTTATAGACAGAGATCACAAGTAGGCAGAGAGGCAGGCAGAGGGAGAGAGGAGGAAGCAGACTCCCCAAGTAGCAGAGAGTCTGATGCGGGGCTCGATCCCAGGACCCTGGGATCATGACCTGAGCAGAAGGCAGAGGCTCAACGCACTGAGCCACCCAGGCGCCCCTGGTATGATATTTCCTGATCCAGAACCACCTTGTGCTACATACAGGTTTTACCAGCTACATTCTCATTGGGTCCTGTCTCTTAACATCTATCCAGTTAGTGACTGGGATGTCTGATATTGCTGCCACCATAAAATCAACCAACGTTATTAATTCTGCTTGCCCACAGAAACAGCTGAGAGAGAAGCACAGTCTTCATCTTGTGTCAGTCTCCAAATCTCACAGAATTGCATTTGACTGGTCATACATAAATCATCCAGAACTTGGGTTATATAAGATAGAGCTTTCAAACTTTCAAAATATAGGAAGTCACTGTCTATCACTTTACGATATTAACCACAGTGTGGCTATACTATTTCCACAAGCACCCTTCTCATACTTAAATTTACAAAAATAATCTTTAAAAGATAGAAATAACAATAAATTCATATAAAACACAACAAAATTATCACCAAACACCAAAAGAAATACATTCAAGAACTCTCCAAAAGGAAAAAATATATATATATACTTTTTAAATGATTTTATTTATTTAGGGATGCCTGGGTGGCTCAGTGGGTTAAAGCCTCTGCCTTCAGCTCAGGTCATGATCCCAGGGTCCCATGGGATCCCATGATCCCATTGGGGATCGAGCCCCCCATGGGCTCTCTGCTCAGCAGGGAGGCCTCTTTGCCTACCTGTGATCTCTGTCTGTCAAATAAATAAAATCTTTTAAAAAATGATTTTATTTACTTATTTGAGAGAGAGACAGAGAGAGGGTAAGCATGGGCAAGGGGAGGGGGAGAGAAACAGGAAGAAGGGGACTCCCTGCTGAGCAGGGAGCCAGATGCAAGACTCAATTCTAGGACCCTGGGTCTTAACCTGAGCCGAAGACCGACACTTAATAGACTGAGCCACCCAGGCACCCCAGGAGAAGAAACACTTCTAGACGCCTTTGGAATTTTCTTTGGAAAGTGTTCAATCTCAACCTTTCATTAATGCAGTCATAATTCTATATTGACATCTCCAATACCATATGCCATGTGAAAATGGACAAAAGGAGGAGAGAAACAGAAAGAAAATATATGTATAATAGGGGAAGATAAATTGTGAATATATACTTCTGTTCACACTCTGCCAACTGATGATGAAGCTATGTTTCATAATCGTAACTGTCGTCCTCTTCTGGCCATTTCATGTTTATTTTGTTCTCAGCCACATCGGAGGCACTGCCATCCTGTGCCCCTCTCAAATTACATAGGTCCCATCTGGAGATATCTGACAATTGCAAATATCACTTTTTCTCAAGGGAATCATGTGAGCTCCAGGACTATAATTCTTGCATGGAAACTGGGCACTAACTTGCTCTTTCTCTTTAAAACATGGTAAATTGTACTTTAGAGACCTTCAGGTATTTAAAGAAACATTGCCAGTAGATCCTTTAGCTTTTAGACTGCCGAACTTTTTCCAAAAGGAGGTTATCCTTGATAATTCAAGGGGGCTTCCTGGAGAGATAACTGATTCATTATTTATATGCAGCCTGAGGGCAGTTTATCAGAGTCACCCAATTAGACAAGGTAGTAGAAAATTTGTTCCTGACTTTACTTGAAGTGATCAATGACACCATCTTGACCCACAAAGACATCCAGGTCACCCTCAACTCCCTGGCTGGGGTTGTTAGAGATGTGAAAATAGTCCTAAACGTCCTTCTTGAGGTCAGGGCAGCGTAGGGGATTGTTAATACATTCTGTTCTACACAGATTAATGCCTCAGGACAAGAGTAAAGGTTAATTCAAAAGCTTATAAAGAAAATTTCCTGGCTTCCTAAGATGGGCCCCAACAATTTACAGGATTTACTTATCTGGTTGAGTTTGAGAACCCGAGAAAGACCATTGTTGTGGTCAATACTGTGGGTTTGCTTCACCCTGTTTCTTAAAGGCATTTTGATAATAGGCTTAGTTAAATGCTATATGAGATAAAGTGAACAGATATAATCCAAGCCTCTATCAGTCAGATTTATCAGAGGAATCAATAAAGTTGTATATACTCGTGGAAAAATTCACCAGAAGCCAAGACAGTACAGAAGCAAGGAAAAGATCTTTTTTGAAATAATTCTCTATGGGCTGTTCACATTTCTGCACATTTGCGAAGGCACTGGCTGCCTTTGCCTCAAATTATCTTTTCAAACATGTTTGTGTAGTAAACAGCCTTGGAAGATAAAGACAGTTGAGAAGTCCAGTTTGCCATAAGTATGATAAAGGTAATGTCTCTCTCTTTGACAAAAGCCAGGCTCATTCCCCATACAAAAAAAAATAAATAAAAATAGGTTCCCTGAACTTTAAATTCCTCTCTTGTAATATAACCCATTGTGTGTACAGTGTCTCCTGAATGTCTTTTTGTGGCTCTGTAAGAAATGGGCTCAGGAAATGGATGCTTACATGATGATATGCTGGCTGTTGTCAATGAGTGAAAAACTGAGTTTTGTCTCTGACCTGAGAGTCTCATGACTTCTGCCAAAAAATCAGAAAACTGTGGCTAATTAACTTGTGAACTTCAGAGTTCATGACAAAAAACCACCACCACAACAATAAGAGTAATAATAACAATGATACTTAAAATAACAGCAACAACAACAACAAAAACAAAAGCACTCCTACCAGACACCTTTCTAGGCACTTTAAATATTTTGTTTAGCTTTTTAACAAAGACAAGTTATTACTATTACACAGATGATGAAATTGAGGCCGATAAATTAAATAACTTGGTTAATATCACACCATTAGTATATAGTAGAACTTGATTTTAAATATAGGTCATAGTTTTCCAAAGTCTATGACTTCTACCATATACCACCGCTCAGCATTCAAGTAACCCCTTTACCATTGTATGTCATAGACTACCCACAGCCCAACTCATTGTAGTAAGAACTCTGCCTTCTTAAAGTTGAACCAGGTCACTTCATCAACTCCAAATTTTTATTTCCTTAATAATCTATTACTTTCAAACACTCTTGCCACCAGTTATTTTATCATTGTGAAGATGTAGACCAAAAGAATAAGAATGGATTTCTTATAGGATATGAGTAGTATAGAGGTCTAGGTTAGGAGAGTCTACCAAAGATGTGCTATAGGACAGCTACCAAGAAAATTAGTTTCTCTTTCATAATCAGGAAGCCATAGTATCCACTATTATGACCAGATGCATAAGAATGCTGTTTTCCACAATCCAGATTAGGGAAAGTTCTGTGCCCTGCTTCTAAGTCCTGTAGAGTTAGAACATTTAGCTAAGGCTAATATTGGTGGAGAAACTTCCAAATCTTCCAGACTATGCTTCCCCAGAATAAAGAGAAACGGGAAATGCCCTCCATTCTCCAGGCATTCACTTTTCAAATCTTGTGTGAGTTTGTTTGTTTGCTTGGCTGAATTTTGATCAAATCTAGATCTCTAGCTGCAGAGGAGTCTGAAAAATGAACATTCTGTCTAGCCTGGCTCCTTAGAGCACGATGTAAGGGACGTTAACAACAATTCTACCAAATTATTCATAAAACATTGATTTCAAATGTGGTATAAATAAACTCGGCTCCAAAGAAACCACAACATTAAAAAAAAAAAAAAAAAAAAACATCACAGTTATATGTGAGAAGACTTTTTTTTTTTTAATTGGAAGTTAGGAAACAGCAGGAGAAGAAGGGACTTCACGTAGCTCTCATTTTCTGATGCCTTCCTGCTACTCCTAATGTAGGTAGATGGGTTGGGAGAGCTACCTTTTGAGCTCATGACTATAAACTAGCTTGAAAAAGAAAGTGATTTGAGATGATGGATGCCAGTTCTTTAAGGCAGGGATAACTCTTTCGGCCATACCGCAAGAAGACTAGGAAATAAGGGATAACTGTGGGAAGTAGAATCTCTTTGATGAGAAAAAAATTATGTATCAGACATTAAAATACAACATCAGAAGTCGAAAGTATTTCACATTGGCTTGTTCATTAGCAGTTATTGAGATGTAGAATAAGAAGATTGAGGAGTCTAGGTCAGAATTTTTTTAAAATGTAATTGTCTATATACAGACAACAATTGAATCTCTCTATAAGACTTGAAATCGTAGAAAGGTTTAGAGAACTAAATGATGAAATGCTTTAGAAATGTACACTAGGCAAATGTGGCAGAAAAATACCCTAAAATTATAGCATTCCTCAAGCTAAAATGACATCAGCAGTGGAGTGCTGTACTGGATAAATTTCCTGTGCTGTTATGTGATAATTTTGTGGGTAGTGAAGGGAGAAATTAAGAGCATGGTACAATCTGTCCCTCAGAAGATGCTCTGCGAAGTGCTCTCATGAGAATGAAAAGCGAATGATTGAATGCATGAAAAGAGAGCAGTTTGTGAACCAAAATACCAATGAATAATGATGGGGCAACTCTTGGGAAAGAAACAAAGCCACAGAAGACAGGTGAATTTTAAACTCCCAAGTTCAGTTTCTTACGGAATTATAGGACAGAATGAATGCGAGGCGAGTCTGAAATTATAATTAGAGGGAAATCTATAACAATCACTTTTGCAAACACTTCTAAAAGTGGCAGTGGGAAAGATTTTTAAACAAATAATTTTCAGGCCAATTGAAAAGATAATGAAGTGTGTAGTTCTCCCTTGGCACACACAACAGCTCACTCTGTCCAGAAAATTATAGGGCAAGCCATACAGAACACTTGGGCTTCATTAAGAAGAGCAGGGCACTCTGACGCTTGGGAAACAAGTAGCTACTGGAACACAGAGCCAGGAAAGACATCCACATCTTGCCTATTTGCCACCACATTGTTGTAAATGTTTTAATTTATTCTCTCATCTCATTCTCTGTAGAAGAAAAAGAAAGTTCTGTTTTTTTTGTAATGAATCCAGCTGTTCACACAAGTTAAGAATAATGGGATGAGTGTGTATGCATATTTAAAGATAATATACAAGAAAAGAGAAGTTATTTATGGTATAACAATTGCAGACTGAAAGTCAAGAAAAATGGAATTGGTCTCGCCAAGCTTCCGAGCAAGCAGATCACGGCTGCATGTGTTCTCACTTTTTATGTGGTTCCAATTATCATTCTCAGGCTATTCTAAGAATTACATAGTAAACTCACATATGGCACACTGAATATTTCAGCAGAAAGACATTTTACTAATCAGAAAATTGATTTAATAGTATATTTTAGAATCAGAATTTTTTTCTATAACTCAAGAATTTAGGGGCTCAATTAGGTATGTAGCCCAATATCTCAAAGTACAGAAAGTCAAAGATTTAAATCTGCTCTCTGAGAGCTAAACACAAAAGTCAAAAAAGAAATTTCAAATTCATGTCATGCACATGACAAAACATCTTTCAGGTCTTATGGACTAGAAATATAACCTGATTACAAGTTTTAATATTTCAAAACAGAAAAATTAAAAACCTAAGTGTTCTTAGCCACAGAAGCCTAATAAACAGAGATCCTTAGAGGTAAACGACTGCAATTCCCCTCTGAGCTCTATCAGAGAAGAAAGAGACTTGGCAAACACAACAGAATATCCTGGTCCTTGAATATGGGCAAAATCATTCCTTTTTTTTTTTTTAAGATTTTATTTATTTGACAGACAGAGATCACAAGTAGGCAGAGAGAGAGGGGGAAGCAGGCTCCCTGCTGAGCAGAGAGCCTGATGCGGGGCTCTATGTGGGGCTCTATGCGGGGCTCGATCCCAGGACCCTGGGATCATGACCTGAGCCAAAGGCAGAGGCTTTAACCCACTGAGCCACCCAGGTGCCCCATGGGCAAAATTATTCCTACTGCCAGATGGTTGCATCAGGCAAAGTAAGCTTTATTCAATCTAAGCTAATATTCAATCTATCATACTCCTTTGTTCTGATTACTTATGCACTGGGCTAACTCTTCATCAGTATCTGCCTTCTCATTTAGTCTACATTGTGATGATGTGTTAAGACACATGGAGTAGGAAGGTTTTTGCTTTTGTATTGTTTTGTGTTGTTATTATAGATTAGCATCATGATTCTGATTTTATACATAATGTTCACATTTTTATTACTTTAGATTCTGTCCCTGGGAGGATTTGGCAACTATCTGTTGACAGTGTCTTACTTTTGGATCAGATATTAGATAAAGGTAAAATTACCAAGGTCACAAGTGGACTCCTGAGAGTCTTTTTGGTGGCAATCCTGTATCCCCCACATCTCTATCACAAGATTAGAAAGAAAAAAGTCACACATTTATTTTTCACCAAGTCATAACTTACTGCTCTCGTTAACGATAACATAGTCACATCCCCGTTATATTTCCTCCATACATTTAATGCTGTTTATATTCATTATCATACACTTCCTGAATTAGATAACATACAGTTCCCAGTAAACATAGATTATCCCATCAATGTTAGAAATCATTGGCATTCTTGTGATCATTATTATTATTCTAAATCCATTCGCCTGAAGGCACTGTTACCACAGATCTTCCTCTCCTCACCCAAACAAAACACTTAAGATTTTGGAATTAAGATTTTCATAGTACAGTGTACAAGTGTCATTTCTGTTTCTCAATTCCCATTCAACTATATGAGAAGCTGCTAATTAAGAATGAATAGTTTTAATATTAATATATTAAATTAGCATTAATTAATTAGTATGTATAGTATATAGTATTACAGGACTTTCTGTATCTCTGAAACCTCTCTGTTTCAGAGGATATATCAACGGTAGAAGAAAGAATCATCCTGCATCTACTTTTAGGTGGCAGACTTGCCTAAGTGGTCCAAGCTTTGATTTTAAATGAAGTTTCCATCATCCTTGTAATTAGCGAAAATGCCTTATAGAGACTAGCAAGAGGTTAATTCTTAGGCTTTTTAATTGTGATAGCTTGAGTTTTTAAATTTTTACTGTGTATAAATATGTTGATATTTAAATTTAAAAAGTGGAGAAGTATGTCAGAGTCCACAAATCAGAACAATGTGTAACAGAGGTAATACTTCTACTGCTGAACTTGCTCACAGGGAAATCTCTATTGGCGTATCTCCAGTTCTACTTTGATCCTAGGATAAAGCTGGCCCAGCATGCTATGATCCCCACTGAAGTTACCAGATGCATACATTTGGAAGTATTTGGGATTATCTTCCATCATGAGGTGGTTGGTTGTCAACAGATTCTGATTTCCAGATTATGGCTTGGGAATGAATTCCTCAAACAACTTGGCCTTGAGTGAGCTTCTGATTCTGCTCTCAAGTCCTCTTGTGGAGAGATCCTCATTCTTTTAAAAAATATATTTTTTTAATTTATTTTAGAGAGAGAGAGAGCGCACAGGGGGAGGAGCAGAGGAAGAGGGAAAAGCAGAATCTGAGAGTAGAGCCCGACACTGGGGCTCTATCCCATGACCCTGACATCATGACCTGAGCTGAAATCAAGAGTGAGATGCTTAACCAACTGAGCCACTCAGGTGCCCCAGTACGTCTTTATTCTTATCAGCCTCCCCATACAGTCTACCAGAATCCAGATTTACCCATTTCTTTATTTGCTTTTCAAGTTGTCTTATTTCTCTTCCTTTCTGCACAGTTCAGTTCTTATCAATAATACTTAACATTATTGAGCTAGTTTTACTTCGGTAGGTACTGCACAAATAATTTTTTCATGAATCCACTTACTTAATACCATAGAAAATACCATAGAAAATACAAGGCATGTTCTAATATTATGCCCATCTTACCAGTGGGATGCCTGAGGCACTGTGGAGCTAAGTAACTTGCCCAGTGTCATACCATCAGAAAGATGTTAAGGAAGGGACATAAGCAACAGCTTTGTTATTATGCAGCACTGGATGGCATTATTTCCAGTGGAAATAATGGAAAATCTTGCTTATATACATGTTTGATAACATTTCTGTCTGTTTATAGTCTTTGGGATTACTCATGAAGTAAATATCTAAAGCCTAGTGAATTATAAATGAGACAAGGGGAAATTGCCCAGGAGGAGGGATGTATCAGTTAACTCAGCCACAACTTATTAAACTAGATTCTTACAACCTCAAATTGTACTGGATTCTTTGTTGCACAGTTTTATCATTTGCTTTTTCTTTTTTTTTTTTTAGTAGGCGCCACACCCAGCATGGAGTCCAATGCGGGGCTTAAACTCATAACCCTGAGATCAAGACCTGAGCTAGGATCAAAGTCCGATGCTTACAGGACTGAGTCACCCAAGCACCTCTGTTGCATGGTTTTGATATATAAAATACCCTGAATTTTACTGATTTGTACAAATCCTGAGTAAGATAAAGATCTTTACTCCACCTCCCTCTTTAATAAAAATCTGACAAGTTGCTCATGTTTCATGGAGTTAACTCATTTAGCTGTATTTTGAAGCTGTTTTAAAATGTAATGATGCTATTAAAATGATTTTCCTCTTATAAACAGCTTTTTAAGATCACCTGGATGGCTCAGTTGGTTAAGTGTCTGCCTTTCACTCAGTCATGATCTCAGGGTCCTGGGATCCAGCCCCACATCGGGCTCCTTGCTCACCTGAGGGCCTGCTTCTTCCTCTCCCTCTGCCCCTCCCGCTCATGATCTCTCTCTCAAATGAATCACTAAAACCTTTTTTTAAAAAAGAAATAATTTTTTTAGTAGATGCTCAAGAAATTTTATTACATGATGGTCAAGGAAACCTAGGAACAGATGCAGATAAGAGGATTAAATTTTTAGTTTTATATTCATTAATATCATCTTACAGTATAAGGAGAAAAACATTTCCAGTACACAATATAAAACAATTTTGGTAGTGCATGGGTGGCTCAGTCCGTTAAGCATTGACTTTGACTGAGGTCATGATTTCAGGGACCTAGGACAAGCCTGGCGTTAGCAGGGTGTCTGCTTCTCCCTCGCCTTCTGCCCCCCAATGCCACTCAGCTCTTTCTTTCTCTCTGTCTTTCAAATAAATAATTAAATAAAATCTTTGAAAAAAAAATAAAGCAATTTTTAAGTCCAGAAACATAATTGCCTATAAAGAAATGACTAATGAAGGCACTTGTAGTTCCCTTGAGGTATATGATGCATTCACATAACATCTTCTCCAAGGATATTTGAGTAACTTTGTAGCATCATCATTTTGGTAATTTCCAGAGCTTGTGTGATGAATGAAGAGCATAACTTTAAGGAATTAATCTGTGGTTTTGTGAAGATGGTGGCAATCATTAATTGCCCTGGCACCCTTATTTCAGATTGATAAACTTTAATATAGATTATATGAAGCTCCTTATTTACAAATCAACCCCCAAATGTCCATCTCCATGCAGTCACTAGTAAGTGCCTATTGATAATGTGGGAGAAAGGAGAAACAATTCAGAAGGCTGATGTTCCTTTATAAAGCTTTGTACCCTAGTAGTCTCTAAAAGATGTGGTCTCTGACTTGTATAGCCCATTGACAACATTTTGTACACATTTTGAATGCTTTAGTAATATTTTTTGTTAATAAATAATAGTGTAATTATTGGGATATATTTGTAGTCAACATCTCAGTTTCCCAAAATAGATTCACGGGGGCAACATACAATTGACTGCCAGCGTTCTTTATTGAATGCGAAGTGATTTTCTATTTACCTTACTTGCCCAATTATTTTTGTTTTTTGTTTGTTTTTCATTTTGTTTTCTCTGAAAAAAGAAATTTCAAAGAGAGTGGTATCCAAAAGGCTTTGTGGAAACCTGTTATTAACACTTTCATGTATATGGAAATTCTCACGACAACCACAATGTGAATATCTGAGTGGTAGAACTACCCACTCAGAAAGGTATCTTAGGTACGGACCATCTTATTGACCATTTGGGTCAACAACAACAAAAAATGCTTATAGTCACTGTTGTCTCTGTTTTTGTTTCTACTTTCCTCTTCAACCCCTCATCAATTCTTGTGTCCCGTTGAAAAAAATAAATTGTTGCTTCTTTCTCTGAAGCTTCCCTTTAATTCCCCCGCCCGCATTTTTAAAAAATCTCAATGCCACTCTTTCTCTTAGCCACGGTCTCCCTCCCTTGGCCTACTGAATGACTTTCTTACCTTGTTTCTTTCCGTTCCTGTTCATCTTCCAACTTCCAAAATTCTTCCAAAATCCAGATCTGATCAGAGCAGGATACTGCTTCATAGCTAACCAATTCACAAGGATAAAATTCAAACTAAAAAGAGAGAATCCTTTATAATATGACCATAGCCTAAATGACAGATCTTATTTTTCTTTGTCCTTTCCTTCAAGCATTTTCTTCTTTCTGCAGTGGGAGGACTTCCTGACCTCCCAGTGGGTAGTATATATTCCTTCTTTGTGACTTTGTATATATTTCCCTGTTCGTTGGCATGTACCTTATTTTCCTTTCATCTCTGCCTGTTGAAAACCCTTCAGGGCATATTTTACCCGTGAATCATTCTTATTCTTCTCTTTCTATGAATCATTTTTATATTTCCCAGAGTTAGTTTTTGTATTGAAGCCTCATTAGAACTTTAAATTAAAGAAATTATTATGTTTAAAGAGTAGGGAATGATGCCTATTAAATGAAGTATATTCGTTTTAGTCTGACAGTCTATCTTTTGGGCTCTGTTCAATGTGTCTGAGGCTAATGGCCTATATGGATGCCTGTGAGTTCCACTGCTCATTTTAAATCATGCCTTCAATTAATTCTCAAAGTCCATAATTCTTCACGATGTGTATGTTGTACTGATTTTTTTTTTTCTGATTTCTCTCTTTAGTGGAAATAACAAGGAGGTTAAAGCTTATGTCTGTTTCAAGAATCCTAATTCCACTCAGAATGAAATTAACTCCCACAATCATACATTACAATTTATGATCTTTCTTTGCACATTTTCAAGCGACTGAAATTATGCTCATAACCTATCCAATTTAAATCACTTGGCGATGCTAATGAACTATGCTATTATGCTATTTCTCCCACCTGGGAAACACAAAAGAGATGCAGATGCCCATTAATAGCAGCGATCTTGGCCAAGCCTGACCACCTCTGCACATTAAACACCGCTCTTTGAAAATAACTTCTGACATATGCGGCTGTTTGAAATCTTAGAAGCCATTTAGCATGAAAAAAATTTCAGAAACATAGATTTTTTTTTTAATGTATATTTTATGTTTTTGTTAAACTTGTCTTTTAAAACATAGCCAAATAAAAAATCAAAGTAAAATGATTTAAAAACGTTTGAGGAAGTAGAAAACTTTTAAGACTGAAGCCAGCAGGGCATCAATGAATAAGTCAGATATATTAAATGGAGATGTAAAGAATAAATGTGAAGAGAAATGATAAAATATTTTACTGAGGTTTATTAACAAGAGAGCACAAAATTTTAAATAAAAAACCCATTTAGTTTGAAGATATAAAGAAAATTGTAACATATATACCTGGATGTATTCTCTTACCACAAAAATATATTTGATTTCCTATTTCAAATATCAAGGAGAATAGAGGTAGTAAGAATTTAGATAGGTGGGGCGCCTGGGTGGCTCAGTGGGTTAGGCCGCTGCCTTCGGCTCAGGTCATGATCTCAGGGTCCTGGGATTGAGTCCCGCATCGGGCTCTCTGCTCAGCAGGGAGCCTGCTTCCTCCTCTCTCTCTCTGCCTGCCTCTCTGCCTACTTGTGGTCTCTCTCTGTCAAATAAATAAATAAAATCTTAAAAAAAAAAAAGAATTTAGATAGGCAAGGATATCGTTTCCTCCATAAGAATCTACCAAAAAATATAATTCTATTAGGTTTGTCAGTTCACATGAGTTTGAGTGATGAGGGATGCCTATATCTTTATTAGCACTGTATGTTTATACTAATTTCTAAAATAATTCTTTGTGCAGTAGTAGTTCTATACTTCAAGAAGACCTTGTGTGTAGCCATTGGGAACATGTCTCTTTGAAGATCATTTTATTTATTTTTTTGAAATGTTTAAAACTTTCTCATTAAACAATTTTTATCTTATTTGCAACTACAGAAGACAATTTGTCCCAACTTTTTGCCCAGTCCTTTTTTAACCTGGGCAGGGGAAAACAGCTTTTCAGAAAGAGAAGTTAGAAAATCTCAAATTCAATTTCAATCGTCTTACTCTCAGACAACAATCTTCAAATTCTCCACAACTCTTCCTGAGTATCTACAAAGTTCTTAACCTTCATTAAGAGCTATGGCCTACCAGCCTCATCCTTGCCTCTCTGCTTTGCATTTGCAGTAAATTCCTGATTTTCTTTTGGACTGATCTAGGCCCTGTGCTTCATTTATGATAACGATACCTGGCAAACACCCTTAAGTTTTTGCCATTCTTTCCATCCTTAATACTTTCCTGATAAAACCTGTATCTGGTTGTTTCTGACAAATTTTCTGTGTAGTATTTTCCATTATTTCATTATATTTAATTTTAAATTTCTTTTAAAATTTATTTTTTTAGCCATAGTTACCAAGAAATATACTTTTTAAAAATTTCCAAAATAGTGAGGAATTTTTATTTATTTTTTGTTTTTGACTTTCCAACTTAAGTTGAAGAAAGATGTTCTGCCTGATGCAGATTTCTTTTTGATTTCTTGTCACTAGCTTTATAAGTAAGTGTGTGAAAACAATGTTTATTTTTTAAATGTGTGGAGAGTTCTACATACGATTTTTCAAATGAAATTGTTACTTGTATTATTTAAAGCCTTTTCCATGTCATCCTTTTTATTATATCTTCCTTAACTTTTTATTGAGATATAATTAACATAGAGTGTCAAATTAGTTTCAAGTATACAACATAATGATTCAACATTTCTGTACACTACTGAGGTATAGTCACTTTTTTTGATCGAACAACATAACTACAGTCTTGTGGACTATGTATTCCCTGTGGTGTACTTTTCTTCTCCATGACTTACTTATTTTGTAACTGGAAGTTTGTACCTTTTAATCTCCTTTAACTATTTCACCCATCCCCTTACCAACTTCCTCTCTGACAACCACCGGTTTGTTTTCTGTATTTTGAGTCTGGGTTTGTTTTTTTTTTTTTTTTTCCCCTTTTTTATTTTTACTTTGTCTGTGTGTTTTGCTTTTTAAATTCCACATATGAGTGAAATCGTGAGGTATTTGTCTTTCTCTCTCTGACTTATTTCGCTTAGCATTATGTCCTCGAGTTTCATCCATGTTGTTACAAATGGATTTTTTTGACTTTTTATGACTGATACTTCATTGTGTGTGTACATACCATGTTTTCGTTATCCACTCATCTGTTGATGAACACTTGGGTTGCTTCCATATCTTGACTATTATAAACAATGCTGTAATAAACATAAGGGTGCATATATCTTTTTAAAGTAGTGTTTTGTTTTCCATGGTTAAATACTCAGTAGTGGAATTACTGGATCATATCTTTAATTTTGGGGGATTCTCCAACTGTTTTCCACCCTGGTTGCACCAATTTACATTCCCACCTATAGTGCAGGAGGGTCCCTTTTCCCCACATCCTCACCAATACTTGTTATTTCTTATCTTTTTGATTCTAGCCAGTTTGACAGGTGTGAAGTAATACCTCACTGTGGTTTTGATTTGCATTTCTCTGATGACTAGCGATGTTGAACATCTTTTCATGTGTTTTTTGGCCATCTGTATATCTTCTTTGGAAAAATATCTATTCAGGCCCTCTGTCTTTTTAAATCAGATCACTTATTTATTTATTTTTGGTGTTGAGTTGTATAACGTCCTTATACATTCATATAACCCTTATTGGATATATTATTTGCAAATATTTCATCCCATTCAGTAGCTTGCCTTTTCATTTTGTTGATGGTTTCCTTCATTTTTCATAAGATTTTTAAATTATTTTATTTATTATTCAAAATTTAGAAATATTTATAAAAATTCTGCCTTATCTATCAATAACGGAGAAAATTGTGAATGTGCATTTATCATTTTCCCTGTAGTTTTTACCAATTTTCACCTTCTTACAGTTAAGACAATCTTATTATAGGGGCATATGTGTTTAGAATTACTATATCTCCTTGGTAAAATAACTATCTTACAATTTTGTAGTGATCTTTTTTTATCCCTAATAAAACTTTTTATCTTAACATATGTTATCTAGATTTAATTTTCATTTGTGTGAACATTATTTCTGATTTAACATTTTCTCATCTTTTGACTTTATACCTTTAACTATCATTATGTTTTAAATGAGTTAATTTTAAATAGCATATAGCTGGATATTTTTAAACTTCTTTGTCAATTTGTCATTAAATATTAAGTTTAATCTATTTTTGTTTATTTAGCATTCCTAAAACTATATTTGTATTAATTTCTATTTTCATATTTTATTGATTTCTATTTGTCCTTTCCTTCTTATGCTTTCTTTCTCTTTCTCTACCTTTTTTTTTGCAATACCTGACATTTTATCCTTTAATAGTCTATTTTTTCCTTTTAAAAAAATATTTTGTGAATTTATTCAAGACAGTGAAAGCAAGAGACATCACAGAGGGAGAGGGAGAAGCAGACTAGCTTCTGAGGGTAGAGCCCATTGCAGTGCTTGATCCCAAGAACCTGAGATCATGACCTGAGCTGAAGACAGACACGTAACAGACTGAACCACCCAGGTGTCCCTATTTTTTCCTTCTTATATGTTTAGAGTTTATAATTCAATTTTCTTATGCATTCTATTTTTGTTCTTTTAGTGGATAGCTATCCTGTCTGTAATTGCACATCTTCTCCAAATTCATTTCCTTTTTCCCTTTTTTTCTACATTTTATAGAAAACACTTTCATATAATTTTATAGGCAATAACTCTTCCAAAAACATGCTCATATCATCCTTACTCTACTAGTGTATGTTTGTCCTTTAAAAAAAATCCTCAAACTTTACATGACCATTTCTATGTTCTCTGACTTACATTGTTTCTGGTAAGAAGTCTGATTTCAATATTACTGATTTCTTTTAGGACCATCCCTTAGTGCCTGAAAGTTTTCCAGTTTATATATATATATATTTTTTTTTTTCATCCTGCTTAAAATATCTTGTATTTTCTATGTTTGCGAATTCATATCTTTCACCATTGTAGAGTTTATTCATCTTTTTTTAAATTATCAGATTTCTCTCATTTTCTCTAATATCCTTTCTAATAGTCTGATTAAATGTTAGAATATCACATTCTATCTTTTCTATCATATTTTTCTTTCATAATTTCCTCTCTTTGCCTCACTGCTTTGCATTTGGAATAAATTCCTGATCTTTCAGTGTAATACAACTTTCATCAACTGTATCTAATTTGTTGTTTAACTCATTCATTGATGTTTTTATATCAATATTATGGGGTATGTTTCTAAAATTATTTTGTTTCATTTTTATGTGGTTTCCTACTGATTTTTTTGTGATTTTATCTTTTACTTCAAAAATGTTTTCTACAGAACTTCTTCTATTTTCTATTTTCTTTTCTACTATCTAAAGTATTGTGGGGAATTTAATTTAATTAAAAATGTTTCATCAAGAGCGCCTGGGTGGCTCAGTTGGTTGGACGACTGCCTTTAGCTCAGGTCATGATCCTGGAGTCCCGGGATCGAGTCCCACATCGGGCTCCCAGCTCCATGCGGAGTCTGCTTCTCCCTCTGACCTCCTCGCTCATGTTCTCTCTCACTGTCTCTCTCTCAAATAAATAAATAAAATCTTTAAAAAAAAAATGTTTCATCAATATATTTGTTTCTTTGGCCCTAGTAATTCCATGTTCTTATATGCTTGATATTTTTGCTTATGAGCTCAACATTTTTCATTTTAATATGTGGGAATCCAGAAGGATCCATGCTGAATATCTTTTATTCTAGAGAAAATTTGTATTTGCTTTCACAGGTCTCCAGGGGTTCTACTTTTCTGAGCTGACCTTGTCTCTTATTAATATAGCATACACAGGTTTAGTGTTACCACTTTAACCAGGATTCAAAGCTGAGGCTCTGAGCTAATATTAGTATTCCCTTCAGGCTTCCACACCTTATAGCTTACTGGTATTTATTTGTGTTTGCTTTGTGGGGTAGAGGAAATATTCTATAGAGATTTTTTCTTCCATGTTGGATTCCCAGGCATTCATAATAATGTTTTACATAGGATCTAGTTATATTAAGATTCTCTTCAGATTACCTAGCCTATTATATCCACAGATAACTCTGTCCCATGGTTGGTAGTTGTCTTTTGTTTGTGAGTGATTTCCTTTTTCAAGTTCCTTATTTCTACTTGAATAAAGTTTATAGTTTAATTAAATTTAATATAATTTATTAAATTTATAGTTTAATTTATAGTTTATAGTTTAATTTAATATAATATAATATGATTTAATGATAGCTTAAATATACTATAGTTTATAGCATATTCTGTAGTATATGTAGTATATATATCATGAAGAACCTCCAATGTGCAGACCACTGAATGCCAGTTGCTTATTTATTAAATTGTAAACATCAGTTTCAAACTAAAATAACATATGTTCTAAGTGTTCATTGACAGGAAGAATGACATTTGAATGTTCATATTAGAAGAGTGTTTACCTAATTGGGGGAACTAAATTTATTTATTTATTTATTTTTTTATTTTTTTTTTAAATATTTTATTTATTTATTTGAGAGAGAGACAGCGAGAGAGAGCATGAGCGAGGAGAAGGTCAGAGGGAGAAGCAGACTCCCCGTGGAGCTGGGAGCCCGATGCGGGACTCGATCCCAGGAATCCAGGATCATGACCTGAGCCGAAGGCAGTCGTCCAACCAACTGAGCCACCCAGGCGTCCCGGGGGAACTAAATTTAAAATAAAACTTTCACTTGGGGCACTTGGGTGGCTCAGGCAGTTCAGTGTCTGACCCTTGGTGTCAGCTCAGGTCATGATCTCAGGGTCATGAGATCAAACCCTGCATTAGACTCCACAGTCAGTGCAGAGTCTGGTTGAGAATCTCTTTCCTTCTCCCTCCCCCATCCCTCTATCCTTCCCACTGCTCACACACACACTATCTATATAAAATAAGTAAGTAAGTAAATAAATAAATAAATAATCTTTAAAAAATAAATCTTGCATTGTGAAGATATACTCTCAGGTTCCTACAATTCATAGTATGCTTCAGTTAATTGTATATTATATACTAATATAGGTATTGAAATATTTAATAATTCAGAATGACCATATCATAAGCATGCATGTATAAAACTCTGCAAAAGAAAAAGAAGAGAAAAAAGAAAAAGAAAAAAAATGCATTATCTCCTTTAATTTTCACAGCAAATTTGTAGGTTGAATTAATATTGCGATTTCATAGATGTGGATATTTCTGCTCAGAAAATTTAAATAATTTGCAAAGCTGAAATACAAGCTGAGTCCAAATTAACTTATTTTTCTGTTTCAAGTTGAGTGTGTTACTGAATCCTCAGAAAGCACTACTTTTTGTCCATAAAACATTAATTTGTCTCAACACGAATCAAAATAGATCATTAACTTTCATCTTCTTGCATTATCTCTATTGCCTGTGTTGTTTGGTTCTTTTCTGACTTTGCAGACAAGCTTACATTAAAAAAGAGGATTATGTGGAGTCACTTTAAGATTTTTCTGACTCAATAATCTGTCAAATGAAGTAAGACATGGCAGTATTTTTCCTGATTGAAAATTAATCATCATTTTTTATATTTGTCCAACTGGGATTTTATGAAATAATTTAAATTGAGCATGATTTTGGAAAATTATTCAAGTGCATTCAATATTAGATCTCAAGATGAGGTGACAGGAACCATTTCTTAATGAAAGTTAATTTTAATTATCACAACATTATTTCTATATGTTAGACTGCAGCAAGCAATATATTTTTTCTATCTCTGAGGAACAACTGTAATTGATCTATCTATTGAAGGTAAGAAAATGTAATATTTTTTATTTCCCATTAATTATAATTTATTCAAATGAATGTAAACTTCTTGATAGCTTAGCAAAATTTAAATTGTAAGAGTAATTAAGAAAGTGAAGGTATATGAAATAATTTAAAGAAGAAAAATGCACAAGAATTTACTTGTATTAAGAAATATATATATGTGTTATGTAGCCATATTTGAAATATCACATCTCTTTTTTTTCTTTCCCCCTTTAAAAAAAATCCACAGGATGACTTTTACAGCTGTTCCAATTGAAGTAACAAGGATTTGATTTGCCCTCACATCTGAAGTTTTCAAAAAAATATCAGACAAAATAGATAAAGCAACGATTTTTGAAAAAAAAAAATAGATATCCAGCAATGGAGGACAATGATCCCTGAGAAACAGGCAAAAAAATGAGGTAAGGCTGATAGTTTTGAGAGACTACAGGAGCTGTAGCCTAGGTGGGAAACTAAAGCAGGGCCTGAAGGATTTCGTAAGTCGAGGAACTGAAGCTGGAGAAACTAACCCAGCTATAATTCACAGGAAAGACTATCAGAAGTAAGAAAGCACACAGAGGAAGAGAACTCTGGAGATCTGTAGAGGGTACCCTGAGTGTTCTGAAAAATTACCCATCAGAGCAAATGTGTGAGGCATCAACTTTGGGGAAAGAGAGACAGAAGGAAACTTTCTCTGCTCTCACAGGCTGATATAAATGGCTAGTCTCATGAGCTGGGTTAGAGATGTTCACAATTCACGTAGCATTGAATGGAGAATTCAGGGAGATCTTGCCTCAGTACTAGGAGATAATTAGCCTTAGACAGCCCTGCTTGGGACCTGCCTACAAAATCACAGAAGCAAGACCTGAGAGAATCAAACCAGTTCCAAGTAAATTCACTACATCCCAGGGTGAAGTTTAAGAAGATGTTTAAGAATGCGAATATATCCAGCACTTAGCAAGGCAAAACTCATAATGTCTGTCATTCAATCAAATATTACTCAAGGTGGTAATACACAGCTCACAATGGAGAGAATAATCAATCAATAAAAACTGACCTGAACTTTAGAATCAGCAGAAAGACATTATAACATTGTAACAGTACTACATTTGGTCAAATGGTCAAGTAAAGACACAGAAGATACAAATAAGATCGAAATCAAACTTCTAGCAATTAAAACTACAATGACTGAGTTGACTGAGATGGAAAATATACTAGATGGGATTAATGACATTAATGGGTAACAGTAGATTAATTATGCATGGCAAATAAAATCATTGAAGACGTCAGAGTCAAAACTATCCAAAATAAGGAGAGAAAAAGAAATTTAACTAGAAGAATAGAGGTGAGTTGTACAATAACTTCAAACAGAAATGGTCAGATACAATTTTGAAGATGTAATGGTTAAAACCTTTCCAAATTTAGTGAAAATTGTAAATTCACAGGTCTCAAATTTCAGGATATTCTTCAAAGGTGTAGCCAAGTGGATTTCTGGATAAGTTGGATGTGGAGGTTAAGAGAAATAGAGGTAATAGAGTTAAGTTTATAGAATTAAGTTAAATTCTTCGTATTTATACAAAGGAATTGTAATCAAGATCTTGCAGAGACATGGACATCCCTATGGTTATTGCAACACTATTCATAATAGCCAAGATGTGGAAACAACCTAAATATTCATTTCCAGATGAATGGAAAAAGAAACGTGGCAGATACATATATGGAATACTATCCGGGCTTGAAAAGGGAAGAAATTCTACAATACGTGACAACATGAATGAACCTTGGGGATATTATACTAAACGAAATAAGCTAGTCATAGAAAGCTAAATATTGTATTATTCCAGTTAGATGAGATATGAAGAATAGTTAAATTCACAGTATCAAAGAGTAGATGGTGGTTTCTGGGTGCTAAGAGAAGAAGGAAATGGGAAGTTACTAATCAATGGGTATAAAGTTGACGAATAAGCTTTAAACATCTGCTGCACAATATTATACCTATAGTCAACAATAATATATACACTGAAAAAAATTTGTTGAGAGTAGATGTCATGGTAAGTGCTCCTACCACGATAAGATAAATGAAAAACTTTTAGAAGAGTGATTCAAGTGTTCTTTTGTAATCTAAGCAGATGAAAGATGGAGCTTCTCTCATTTGATATGGGGATTAAGGAGGATAGAAGAGGTGTGTGTGTGTGTGTGTGTGTGTGTATGCTTATTGTAGATATAGTTTGAAAAGACATCAGATGTCTTGGTAGAGCTATCAAGCATGAAGTTATGAAGTTATATATGATCTAATGTCTCGGGCATAGGTCTAGTATGGAAATATTTACTTGAGCATTGTGAGCATATAGATGATGAAACCAGGTGGCTCTTTAAGGGACGGAATCTAGGTAGAAAAGATAAAAATTCCAAACTGAAGCCTGCTGTACTCACACATTAAAAGACTGATGAGGAGAACATACAAAAACAACAACAAAAAAAGAATTAGAAGAATAATGTTGGGAACATAGAAAAATCAAGAGTGTGCTGTATCCTGAAAACCAAGTGTATATAGAAAGTAATGGAGAAAAAGGAGTGGTTGTCTCTGTTAAATGCTACAGCCTGCTCTAATAATATGATAACTGGAAATTGACCACAAATTTAGCCAAGTGAGGGTCATTGGCAATCTGGACAGGAGTAGTTTTGGAAAAGTGAAAAAGTCAAAACCAGGTGAGTGGATTTAAGAAAGAAACATTAAGGAAGAAATTGGATATAAGGAGAATGAATGATCTTCAGAGTTTTATTCAAAAGAAGGACAGATAAATGGGACAGGAAGTAGAAGGAAGTGATAAGAGACAAGAGGGGCATTCTCTAATTGTTTGTGGAACTGTATTTCTTTTTCCTTTTTATATTTCCCTATTTTGGAATTGTCATCTACCAGAGTTCTTAGCAACTTAAAACTTTTTTTTCTTTTTTAGACAGTTCTAGGTTTAAATCTATGTCCCATTTCTGAAGTGTGTAATATTGAACAAATTCCTTAATATCTATTCTTCAAATTCCTCTTCTATGAAATAGAGTTAATAATAATACCTATCCTCACAGGATTATTGGAAGAATTAAATAAGAATTAAATAAGGCAATGTGTGTGTAAAGCATATGCACACTGTCTCAAATACAGCACATGGCAGAAACTCAATTATTGCTTTCTAGTTTATATATTAAATATTAAATATATTTCTGGTTCTTTACTTATTCATTTTTGATGTAGTTTCATTGTTGTTACTAATCTGAACGACACATTTATAACTTAAAAACTGACCTTTCACATGCCACACATATTGTGAATATTTTTTGCATTTATTTTGTTTAAAAAAAACTGGGGGGGTGCCTGGGTGGCTTGGTTGTTGGGTGTCTGTCTTCAGCTTGGGTCATGATCCCAACATCCTGGGATGGAGCCCTATATTGGGCTCACTGCTCAGCGGGAGGCCTGTTTTCCCTCTCCCGCTCTCCCTGCTCATGTTCCTACTCTCACTGTCTCTCTCTGTCAAATAAATAAATAAAATCTTTAAAGTTTTAAGTTGTATGTGATTAAATCTACTGAGTTTAATTTTATGTCTTCTTTCTGCTTTTATGTTTAGAAACAATTATCTTATTAAAGAATAAAATTATATTTCCAGATATATTTTTTTATTATGTCTGACTTTCCTTCTGATTTTACAATTTAGTCAGTTTGGGTGTTGTTTCATGATGACAAACATCTATGATGTCTTTAACAACGTGGAAAAAGCCACCCGTCTTCAGCTATCTGTTACTGGCCATGCTTCTTTTCTTGTATTCAGAAGAAATCACATTAACTTATGGGTTAATTTGTTCACTGAAAAATTCTTATTGAGCACATCCTAGATATTGGGTAACATTCCAGGCTGTAGAGATAGAGCAGTGAATGAGTGAAAGGCTGAACCATATTTTCCTTTGTGGGGTTTAACTTCCATAAAGAAAGAAAAACTATAACAGAAAAGAAATGTTAAAATTGCAATTTAAATGGCATGAAGAAAACAAATGCTAGAGATAGAAAAGAGGAAAATATAGAAAAGATGGGTGGAGAAAATTGCTTTCTAAAATTTGGCCAGGGGTGCCTGGGGGGCTCAGTGGGTTGGGGCCTCTGCCTTCGGCTCAGGCCATGATCCCAGCATGAGATTGAGGCCAGTGTCAGGCTATCTGCTCAGTGGGGAGCCTGCTTCCCACCCCCCCCCCGCCTGCCTCTCTGCCTACTTGTGATCTCTGTCAAATAAATAAATAAAACCTTAAAAAAATTAAAAGTAAAATTTGGCCAAAATCATAGTCTATGAGGTGATGTTGAAGAGAAGACAGGAAAGATGAGAAGAAATTTTTCAGTGATGAGCGCTTTTAGAATTGTTGTCATGTGCAAAGTGGAGGAGGGTGTGAGGTTATTCAAGAAAAGGAAAGAAGACACTATGGTTAGAACAGGGTAGGATGGCAGAAGATGAAGTCATAATCAGGGGGTTAGATCTTTCACAACATGTTAAGAATTGATCATAATTATAGCTCATAATAAAGAATAAATAGATGAACAGTTAGAATGTACAGTTAAGCTCTTAAAATGTGTATCACGTAACTGAATAGGTTTTATGAATTGTTATTGAAGCGGTAGCTGGCCTGTTGAAAATTATTTTTATATTAAATAAGAATAGCCTTTTGATTTTATATCCATTCCACTTGAAGCTAATGTTTCTCAGATGTGCTGCTATTATTGTTATGATGATAGAAAGTGATTTTCAAATCTAATACCATAATTTTATACAATAAAAAAAAGATTTTGGAGAAAGAATCATGCTGATCAAAATATAAAGTTGATGAAATTCTCAAATACTTTTCTGTACCAAGTCACTGTTTCTAGAAATAAAAACTACTTAACAGTGAGTTAGATTCATTTGTAATATTGAAGACCCTCTGTGAAAAGGATAACTTATGTAATTACTCATTTTTAGCTCAAAATTTTTTTTCCAGAGATAGTGGATTTTATTCATTTACGAAATATATTAAATGTTCTAAATTGCTCCTATTGACAAGAATGGACTCCTCTTAAAAACTACGACCAATACTATTACTACTACTACTAACATTTATTGGATGATCACAATATACCAGACACTATTATAGGAACTTTTTTATGTGTATTGACTTATTTAATTATCATAACGACTCTATAAGATAGTTTTTATCACTTTTTTTTTCAATCTAGGACACTAAAATTCAAAGCAAATTAAGCTACTTCCCACATTCATAGTGTTGGAAAATATTGAAGTTGGGATCTAAACCTAAGCAATTTGGCAAAAAGAGCTTCATTTCTCTGCTAAAACCTGTTTATATGTATTTCTCATTTTTCTTTCTTATTTTGGTTTTGGTAATATTAGATTCATTTTAATGAGGGATACAAGAGCACTATAATCTAGTGTGTTAAAAAATGGCAACTTCTATTTATTAATATCACTCTTACGGTAAAACATAATTTAAGTTGCAGAAATATTTTTTTCACTTCAGTTATTAAATTAACAGTAAATTTAGGCAGTCATTTTATCACTACAATAGCCCTACAGGGAAGATTGTGTGTTGCAATTTTCTGACTGTCTCCTCATCACACTGGTTTTGGAGTCAACAGTGGAGAACAATGTTCAAGAAGGAGCTCCTAGAGGCAGGGACATCTGGACTAAGAATTGAATGATACAAGTAGGAACTAGGAAGGAACAAGAGGATACTTTAGAATGATAGTGTGTAAAGCATGTGAATTTAAAGGGGGAACAAAAGGAATACCATGTAGCTGGAATATAAATGAATAAAGTAATGGGATTTTGTGTTGGAGAGATAGGATAGGTCAAGTCATCAAGTCTTGTTACCCAAATTAGGACGTTTAGATTTTATCCTATGTACTCTGGGGAGATAGTGAAGGTTTATGGATGGTAATATGTGAAATTTTTCTTTCTAGAATCACTCGGTTATAGTGTAGATAATGGGAAAAGGGGGTGGGGAAGACTGAATGCAATGACATCACTGAAAAGATTTTTGTAGTTGTTTTTGTAGCAAGAAATGGTTTCTTCAAGTAGATGTTGGAAATGGGAACATAAATGGATCTGAGACCCAATTAGGAGGTTAGATAGATCTCAATGACTGGTTAAATATATTTAAAGGGAGAAAAGTATCTACAATTAATTCCCTTTCTTTCAAGAATGGGTGAATAATAAAAATTGCACTACTGAATAAAATGGAGAGCATAGGTGAATACACATACACTTGGAGTGGGGAGAAAGTTCAAAGGGGTAAATAATTGAAGTCCTTGAGGACCTGAAGGAACTTACTGCCATCTGAGCCAGAGTTAGAAATTAGGAATAATCAGAAAATTATTATTCCCTGGAAGCAATGGATATGGATGACATAAATAGATTTGAGATCCAATTAGGAAGTTGGATAGATCTCTGGTTAGATACAGGTTTTAAAGGGAGAAAAATATCTAAGATTAATTCGCTGTTTCTGGCTTTCAAGAATGGGCACAAAATGTGTCTGAGATATGGAAGTGAATTCTTAAGCCCTAGCATAGAGGAACATTGTAAATTGTAATTTACAAAAGAAGCATACATATGGATGTGTCCAAAAAGAAAAAGACCAAAAGGATCACTATGTCTTTAACAAATGTACAACTGGAAAAACTTGAAATATTAAAATTATTCCACTTCATCTACATTCTTGAGTTGACCTTCTCCCCTAGCTAGATGAACTGGTTCTAGACTTATACCATATAAATATGCTAATTCAGTAGTTTCAGAAAGACAGAAAATGGAATTTACATGTTGAGTTCAACCCTAGAGAACCCAGATCTGGAACAATTTTAGGAACAAGAGTCCCATTAGTATGGAATCACAAATTGGTTTGGATCTCTATTACATTAGATACTCAAATTCCTATATTTTGTTATCAGTTGTGTTTCAACCTCAAGATATTTAAAGAACAATTATATTTGGCACTAAATACATCAAGGAAATGATATATTGTAAGAATATAGTATAGATGTAAAGATTCTTCATTAGTCAAACACTTTAGAAACCTGAGGCGTGTCTGGGTGGCCCAGTGGGTTAAGCCTCTGTCTTGGGTTCAGGTCAGGTCATAATCTCAGGGTCCTGGGATTGAGCCCCACATCGGGCTCTCTGCTCAGCAGGGAGCCTGCTTCCCCTTCTCTCTTCCTGCCTCTCTGCCTACTTGTGATCTCTATCTGTCAAATACATAAATAAGATCTAAAAAAAAGAAAGAAAGAAAGAAAGAAAGAAAAAAAGAAAGAAAGAAAGAAAGAAAGAGAAACCTGAGACCCCAAAACCTATTTCTGTTCTTTTTTTTTTTCCTCTTTGAGAAATGACATTAGCTATAGTTTTAGAAAATAAAAAAGAAAAATAGTTCTCTGGTTCTGGTTGAAATAAGTGAACACTTACAAGAGGTTTTTAGATACAATTTAATATCATTAACCCTCTTTACCCTCAGCATAAGAAATCAACAAATGATTATATATATGAAATTCCTAGCAGTGTATTTTTAAAAGTCAATAGCTTTATCACATAAAAATTAAACACCATGCTTCTTGGAATTTTGATCATTCCTTTTGTTCTGTCCAAATTATGTATTTTACAATGATTGCAACTATCGGCAAGGAAAATAATTGGAAGATGAAATGATATTTTCAGTTGCACTTATCTGAAATGAAAGAAGTTTTAATCCTTGTGATTCAAGTGTTTGCTTGAATTTTATTTTAACTAGTCTCATGATGTTTATAAATTTACACACCTGAGTTATATCCATCTTTTTGGTTGAGTGTAAAGATAGTTCTTGCTGTGGTAGAGAAACTGTCAGGAATGAAATGTGTCAGGTTTTATTTGTGCAGTAGATTTCATTCTTTTTAAGATCCCACACTATATGCTTTTCTGTTGCTTTTTTTGGGCAGGAGTATAGAATAAAATGTGACATGTTTAGAGTGATGATTCATCTTGTCTCTCTACCTCTAATCTACTAACACCTTGAACACTGGTTGTTTCATCCTTGTCAAGTGACTGTAAAGTATTATAAAAGTCACACTCAGGTATCAAAAGAAAAGGAATAAGTAAGGGAAACATATTTATTGGAGGTTTTGTATATACTTGTTGGAGCATGCCACTAATTGTATCATTGAATCCCTGGGAGCATACTTACAAGTTAGGAATAACTGTGCCCATTTAACAGATTAGGAAATTGAAGCCCAGAGGGCTTATATAATAGCTTGAAGTTCCATAGCTGTTGAAGAGTGGAGGTAGAAGTCAAAAACCTTCCTGGTTCCAAGACCACATTGCTCTGATTTTATTTTAGTTTGGAATTTCACAAATAATGTTTATATATTGTATTTTAGAAGCATTTAGTAATAATTATAATATTAATACCAGTGCATACATGGTTCTTATTGTGTGCCAGGTGTTGCCTTACATAAATTAGCTCACAACAACTCTATGGACTATATCCCATTATTCTTTCCACTCCTTAGGTAAGGAAGATAGTTTAATCACCAAATGTCACCCAGCTGATAGCTAATAAATAATAAAATTGTGATTCTATCCCAGTAGGTTATTTCAGCGTGTCTTTAATAATACATTTACTATAATGTTTTGAAAACCATTCCAGGGATTTCTGGAGTTGAAGAGTCTACCAAGAACTAAACACCCATAGGAGTCCATTAATCCTAATATTAGGAGTTTGTCTCAAACTAACTTTAAAGAAAGCAATAAATATATTGATGGCAGAATTTAAACTGTGTTACAAATTTTGTTACTATAAAGGATTGTAAAGACTTATTGCAATGGAGAAAGAAAGCAAAAAAGAAAGAAAAGCAATTTAAAGCTACAATTGATATAAACAGCCAGAGTGGCATTAATGGAGAATGATATTTCCTTTTAAGTTAAATGTACTTTTGTTTAATCAAAATACTTCGATGGGCCAAATATGACAAGTGGGGCCAGGGGTGATGAGAAGAAAAACAGTTTCTTTAAATCTGCCTGCACCTGACAGGCAGGAATCTGAAGATAAAAGAAGGGTGTTAGATGTCCAAGTGGGTGGATGTAGAGATATTAAATTTATTTGAATTATAAAGGAAAAGTAATCTCAGCAGGGTGGAACAGTTGGGCCATCTCAACTGACATTTGTGTTTTTATCAAGAACGATAATATGGACCTTCTAATTCAGAGGCAGTGCATCTTGTCAGAAGTCCCCATCTGATTGAACATCATTGGCAGGAAGCCAACGAATATCCTGGATAACATAGAGGGGTTGCCTTATTCCTTGTCACATGTATTTAAGGATTTAACTGTTCAGTTTCTCTTTAATCATGATGAATGATCTGGATTCTTTACAATCCCTCAGGGCTAAAGAAACTAATTCTATACATATCATGAATAATACAGCATCTCTGAATAAGATGTCAAAATAAACCTTTTATAGTCAAGCAATTTCTAAGATGAATATCTTGAAGTTTTATGATTATTTATTGAAAGTTTGAAATAGAAGACCATACAATACAACTCTGATTTCCACAGATCAAAATATTGATATGCCAAGACTCATTCCACCATTTGTAATAGATTTGTTTGCACTGCATGTATTTTAAACTGTACATGAGGTTTTTGATAGTTTTTTAAGGTACTCAAAAATATGTTTTTAACATTTTTTTAAGATTTTATTTATTTGACAGAGAAAGAGAGATCACAGAGAGGCAGAGGTGGAGGGGGAAGAAGGCTCCCTGCTGAGCAGAGACCCATTGTGGGGCTCGATCCCAGGACCCTGAGATCACAACCTTAGCCTCAGAGGCTTAACACACTGAGCCACCTAGGCGCCCCCAAAATATGTTTTTAACTTTTAAAAAAATATTTTAAAAATCACAGCTGTCGGGAATAATTAGCTAATTGTCTAACATGCTTAATATCAAATATGCATCAAGAATAGGTTGGACAAAATAACTATATAGTATTATATTTTGTATATATAGTACATACATAGGCATGTACAGATTGGGAATAAGAATGTATAGTAATGGATGGACTGAGAACAAAAAAAATTACATCAATATTATGGATGAATATGTGTGATTTCATTAGTTAAAAAACTGATTAATCCATTATGTTAAAACTACTTACTCTTGTGAGGTTGTAAATTGGAAAGGGGTATGAGGGAGTTTTCTCGGATTCTGAATAATGTTCTCTTTGACTTGGCTACTGGTATTTATGTGTTTAATTTGTATCAATTCATTGATTTGCACACTTGTGATTTGTTCTTTTCCATATGTGTATTCTACTTAATAAAAAGTTCACATTAAAGAAATACACATACATATGTATTCATTATATATATATTCAACATCATCAATGTATTGATCTTATTTGAAAAATGGGTCAAAATGATTATTTTGATGTGTTTTGAGAAACATGCTTGCCAATAATGAATGCTCATTAAAGCTAAAATCACTGGTAAGCTATTTTATTTTTATAAATATTCTAACACTAATCACTAGTTCATTTTATAAACATGATCACTTCTAGGTCTATTCTTTGTTCTAGAAATGAAAAATTGTGCATGGCTATATTTTTTTTAAGTTTTTTTTTATAATTTATTTTCAGCATAACAGTATTCATTATTTTTTCACCACGCCCAGTGCTCCATGCAATCTGTGCCCTCTCTAATACCCACCACCTGGTACCCCCAACCTCCCACCCCCCC
>NC_081557.1:240931047-240940327 GCF_022355385.1 Mustela nigripes | reverse complement strand
GCCACTTCAAACCCCTCAGATTGTTTTTCAGAGTCCATAGTCTCTCATGATTCACCTCCCCTTCCAATTTCCCTCAACTCCCTTCTCCTCTCTAACTCCCCATGTCCTCCATGCTATTTGTTATGCTCCACAAATAAGTGAAACCTTGTGATAATTGACTCTATATTTTTAATTGAAGAGACATTTAGAATTTGTAACAATAGATATCTCTATTTAATATGTAAGTATTAATGATATGTTAAGATAGAGTTAAAGTCTATCACTTTAGATTTTTCCAAAGACTATCTTTTTAAATTACAAGTTAGTTATGGAGTTAATAAATCATAGAAATAAAAGGCACAGCATAAGGAATACAGTTGATAATACTGTAACAGCATAAAATGAGATAGATGGCAGCTACACTTGTGGTGAACATAGCATAATGTATAAACTTGCCAAATCACTAAGTGGCAAACATGAAACTAATGCAACATTGTGTGTCAACTGTATGCAAATAAAAAAATTTGATGTTATTACACAATATGTTTTTGAAGAGTTATATAGATTAGTTTTGGCATAAAATTAGGTAAAAATAAAATACAGAGTTCTAAAATTACACAGTTACAGTTACGAAATTTCCTCAATTTGTCTCTAAGGTCCTTAAGGTTTGGAAGTTTTCTTCATTTTGGAAAACCCTCCTGTATCTTGCATTATACTGTCTTAATAAGTTTCAATAAATAATTGACAGTGAATGAACACTCTTGTTCCTTCAATTTGTAGTGTATATCCTGATATAAATTAAGGTTCCACACTCACTGACATTCACGCTATACAATGATTAGATGAAAGGAATTGAGTGAAGGCACAAAGGAAATTTAGAAAAGAAAGAGCTCTGATCTGAAGACGTTTATTCACTATTGGGTGCTGAATGAACAACACTATCACCTGGACGTGTATTTCTCCTCCTTACACAGACATAAAAATACTTTCAGATTGTTTTCTCTTTTCTCAACATACTTGAGTTTAGCTGAAGAAAATTGTCAAGGGTTTTTATTTCCAATATGATTAATATCTAATTTTGTATTGTCAGTGCTAGAAATGAGCACGATTTTGGTTTTGTTTCTAGTCCAATCTCTCTATCAGCAAAAGTCTGTAGCTTGGAGAATACAAGAGAATAAACAAAACAAAATGAAAAAACAACTATACACCCAGATAATCCAAGAAAATAAGAAATAAAAATAGCCATACACTAATATAGTTTATAATTTTCCAGTATATTTTTGGTCTAAAAAAAATCACCAAAATATTAAAATCCTCTTGTTTACTATCCTAATAGGCACTTGATTTTAAAGCACTTTAAAATATGTAAATTCAGAAAATAATCTACTCTTATATATTATTATAAGGTTGTTATGAATTGAATTGGGTCTCTCAAAACGATATGCTGAAGACTTAATCTTTGGTTCCTCAGCAAGCGACCCTATTTGGGACAAGAGTCCTTGCAGATGTAGTCAGTTAAGATGAGGTCATATTGGACTAGGATGGGCCCTCTGCCCAACAGATTTCTACAAGAAGAGGAAAAAGAAACACCCAAGGAGAATAACACATGAAGAAGATGGCACAAATAAAAGTCAGCCATGTGAACAATAAGGCAGCTTGAAGTTATGCTGCTACAGGTAGTGAATGCCTGGGTTGACCCACAGCTAGAAGAGGCAAAACATGATCCTCTCCAACAAGCTTCAGAGGGACTGTGGCCCTACCAACATTTTGATTTCAGACTTCTGAAATCCAGAACCTTGAGAGAATTAATTCATATCACTTTAAGCTATGTCGTTTGTGGTACTTTGCCATCAGCCCTAGGATACTAATACAAAGGATACAAAAACCATCATCAACAATCTAACCAAAACAAGCACTGATAAAACATATCCCAAATGTAACAACGCTTATCTCTAGCCAGGGGTTTATGGGTGGGCAGTGAGATTTCTGGTTACTGGATCATGGAGGATGGCTGTGTAGTATGTTACTTAAAAGTTCACACTTGGAAATTTTTAAATTTAACTCTGGTCCTGTGGTCTTGGCCAATTTATTTCACCTTTTCTGAGCCTAAGTTTTCTTATTAATAAAAAACTGAATTGCTATTAAAGATTAAATGACTTAAACATGGAAAATTCTTTAAAAGGAGTATGGTAACCTGAAACTGCTCAACAAGATACTTACTATCATTTTATTGCATTTCTATGTATTCCCTATCTTGTATGAAGTTTTGCATGTTACTTTGTAATTAAGGGTAAAAAGAATAATAAAGACTATTTAGAAAGAATGTTTGACATTTATTGGGAGATAGCCATGTGCCAAACACTGTGTTAAATATCATGAACACATTATATCATTTAAATCTCACATTATTGTATGTATTATTTCTAGTTACTTATTACATATGAGGTTAGCGAAGTTCAAAGATGGGGAATAAAATGGCCAAGAATTCACAGTTCAAAAAGGACAGAATAAATCTAGACAACTCAAACTTCAAAATTTATTTTTTAAGATTGTATTTATTTTCTTGAGAGAACTGAGAGAGAATACAGAGGGAGAGGGAGAAGCAGACACCCCGCTGAGAAGAAAGCCTCATGTGGGGCTCAATCCAGGACCCCAAGACCACAACTGGAGCCAAAGGCAGCCACCTAGCTAACTGAGCCACCCAGGCTCCTCTCAAACTTTAAAACTTTTTAAATTACTATGCTGTATTACCTTTTGGGTCCCTTATCAATTTCTTCCTACTACCAAATAATACTGTCTTGTGTGAACTAATTAGGCTCTGTGTGGTATAAATAATCTTGATGTAGCAAAGTTATTTTCAATTCATTTTTACATTCTTTTACATTGTGACATACAAGTTAGAAAAGAATAACCATATCACTTCCCTATATTATCAGAAAGTCGAATTGTTGATTTGCAACTTCGGGAGTTTTCTTGGTGAAATCTGAAACTGGCCCTTGTACAGGTAGGGCAAGGAGAGACCAGAGGAGGCAAAACTTTGCAGCTTGGTAAGTGGCAGGTTTAGTAAGCAAGAGAATTTACCAATGAGACTTGTCTTGAACATCCATAAGTACAGCAGATCTCTGCCCCTCACCACCAGAAACTTAAAAATATATATAGTGGTCTTACCTAGGTCCAGTCACATATTCAGTCCAGATGATCTCAACAACACCTTACTTTTTCAAGACAGATTTGAAACAGCCGCTGGTATGGGAATAGTAGGTGAGACGTATATTCCAAGGACAGGGGAGGGTGAAGGAGCCTCTGAAAACACAGGTCCAGCTCACTGGTCAGCCAGTGGTCTCATCCTCTCAATGACCAATTCCAACACTAATTTACAGCCTATGGTTTTAGTTTGCCCTTAAACCCTCATCATTTTTAATGACATCTTGTACCATTTCACTGCCTTTATGTAAGATACCACTTTTTAGATATGACTGTGTATGGACTATAAACTGCGACTAAATTTCAATTTAAAGACCAAATAAGAGGAGCATGTAACATCCCCAACCAAATATCATAAACAGCCCTTTCAAAGACAACTGTAATACTGTATATAGTACTTTCATTGAATATTATTGGAGATGCATATGATAATCTCTTACTATCCCAATATGTAAAATTAGGATCTCAAGAGTTTAGAAGTCAATTAAAAGTAAAACATAATTTTCTTAGTTATGTTAACCTATTTCTTACTCAACCAAACAAATGTTATTAATAATTTGTTCAACTTTTTCATTTCTGAAAATCCAATCTTACCTATTATTAAATCTCCCTGGAAGTCAATGGTCTGATAATTATAAGAGGACTTTGTAGCTAGTGTGAAAGATTTATTTTTCCTAAAAGAAGACTATCACTGAAGCATTGCACATCTGAACATTTAGATGTTTAAGATTCTCTTAGAACTACTTTCTCACTTGTTTACATCACTTTATTTGATACTTCAGGAAAGAACCAACTTTTCCAAGTCGTCTTCTCCTGACTCAAAATACAACACTTGTTGTTTTCTTAAGACAACAACTGCTAAAATAAATTTATCAGAAAATGGCTCAGAAACAAGAAAAATGTTATTTCTTACACAACATTCTATATGGATACTCTTGATCAATGGTGGTTCTCCACAAGATAATTTGGGATCCAGGCTTCTTCACCTGGGGCTCTACCATCTCCAATACATCACTTTTAGCTTTGCAGTGCTTATCTTCATCACACTGAGAGCTGAGATAAGGTGGTCATTTGCACCTGGGAACACTTGTAGTTCAGGAAAAGAGACCTCTTTTGCTGACATTTTGATGACATTGACTAGCAATAGATAAATCTCCAAACCTGTCTGCAATGTGAGATAGGAAATGTAGCCTCGTGGTATGCATGGAAAGAGGAGTAAAATTTGCTTAATAGATTTCCCAGTTTCTCTCATACTCTTGGACCCGAATCAGTAAATGGTATAAATAGTGTAAATGGTCAAGGGCAAAGAATTAGAAGATTAACTCATTCTATTCAACTATAACCAGAGAAAGAAAACTTATCCATGTGTAGCAAGCCAATGAAATGGGAGATTAGCAACCAACAAAGCATGGCCCAAATGAGTCACATACAACAACATCTATTGCCAGTAAAAGCCATTATGGGGGAAAATGCTCTTTTCCTGAGAGGCTCTTGCCTTGGAACAGTGGGAAAATTGTGGAGGGGAGAACACCAGCCTGCCGTTACCTTGTTTTTCATCAGCATTTCAATGGATAGTCCTTTGCCTTAGTGCTGTGATATTGAGGGCTTATTTGAAGCCATACCTATGAGTGAATCAGAGAAGCGAGAATGAAGAAACGGCATTCTGTCTCCCTATTCCTCTAATTATTCTTAAGGCATTCCGGATAAATCCATATTTCTTAAAGAGTTAAATTTACGATTTAGGACTTGTTAAAGAAATATTTTTAGTCCCTAATATGGGAGACAACAATATAATACCTTATATTTAATATCATATTTATTGTATAATCATGGGATACTTAAAGGGAACAAAACAAACTTTCTTTAAGCCTCAAACTTTTCACCCACAGAGCTAAAGATTATTACTTACTTATTTAGCTATTGGATTTTAAAATAATGCACTTTGCTTGAAACAAACTATAGGCAAAGCAAAATACCTGACATCTTTAAACCAGCTGTAGCAGCATTAAAGAAACAAAGTCTGGTTCAACGGAATGCATATGGTGGCACTTGAATGAACGGTCCCATCCCTACTGCTCTGTTGGGTCATAGCCAACATAGAGTTCTCCAGAAACTAGTTATCCCTATTAACAGGCAAAATGCTCACGTAGCTGTTCAGAAACTCAAAGAGAGTTAACCTTTAGGTTTGACTAGTTATACAAGACTATATGGGATCTGGCTATTGTTTACTGCTTCAATCTTACCTTACACCATTCTCAAGCTCATTTATTACACTGCTCATGGTATCTATTTCTGCTTGCAATATATTCTTTCCCTGGTCTTCTCCAGCATCTTTCCTTTTTGTCATACAGGTCTCCTCTCCAATGTCATCACACTAGAGAGGTCTTCCCTGACTACCCTGTGTAATATGTTACCTTTCATCCCAACCTTCAAATTACCGTTTTACTTTCTTCATGGTACTTAAACTACCCAAGATGACCTTATTTATGTATTTATATTTTATTTTTCTCTTTGTATTATAAGTTGGAGAAGAAAAATACATTTTTCTATTTTGTTCATTACTGATGTGTTTCCAGACCCAAGAACAATGATTGGCCTATGGCAAGGATACAGTTAATATTTGTTGAATGAAAAAGACAGTGGGTGTTGATAAGTGGCTTAGACCAGCTGATACTACTCATTCTCAGTATATAGGGGGTTTCTGAGATTAATCAATAAATTGTGCATTTCTACTGAAATATCATTGGCAAAAGATTGTGGATCTCTTCATCAAAGCTAAGTGAATATGTAAGACATTTACTGTCTTTTTGTGGTTGCTTAATAAGAAAACTGTCCTCTTGCTAATAGTTTTACTCATTGATCTTGGCAGAATTATATTTACATCTCAGACATCTCTGAATTATTTTGTTAATGCTGGGTCAGAGAATTACCTAGTCATGGTAATGTACAAAATAATTCTTTAGAAACATCATTATGTCACAAAGTTTAATTAGACTTTGTGATTATCAAAGATAGAAGTAATGATCATTTATAATGACCAATAATCTAATTAATAATGAATAGAAGTCATTATTAGTTTGACAAAACATGTAAACAAAGTGCTATATTCCTTTTATACATGAAAACACTGGTGTTACAGAGGTTTCGTCAACTGAAGAAGGTCATAGCTGCAACAATAATGAGCCCAGTTTTTCAAAACAAGTTGTACTGATGCTAAAGTTTGTGTACCTTAAACATTTTCCTAATTGCCATCAGTGGCAAATATTTATTGTCTTGTTATGTGACACAGAACTTGGATATGGACGCAAATAGTTTGGTTTCAGAGACCATGTTTGTATCCAGGATTCTAAGCTATTCCTATCTTGTTTTAAATGTTTACTCTGGTCTTCTTTAGAGACTTGTTATACTTTATAAAAGTTATTTCATGTTACATGGTGTATTTTTTAAGGATTATCTTGTCAGGAAGTCTCTTAACATGCACTGTGACTGAAAAAAAATGAAAAAAGAAAAGAGGAAAGTGAAAAATCATCTATAATCCTCTCCTTACAGAAATAACTACTGTCAAGAAATCTTTGGATTGGAAAACAAAATTTTACTTAGTAGTAAGAGAGATGAAGTTTTAGAAAATATTAAATCCTTTAAAACTCCCAGAACCATCAGAAAGTATTCTGATCATCAGAAGAACCATGTAAAACTCTCAGTTCTCACACAGTGTTATAGATAGAAACCACCAAAATGTGCACACAAATTGTCATATAATATGGTCACTTATCCTTTTGGCACCCAGGTCCTCCTTTGAAATACAAAAATAGTAAGCCCTAGCTTATCTATCTCGTGGATGTTTTAAGGATAAAATTAGATTATAAATGTGGCAGCTCTTTGAAATACCTTTCCTTGCTGAGCACTTCCCCACAACTATATTCTATTACTGTGGACTCTGACCTTTATTCTCCCTTGAGAATCACTATGTCTAAGTCAGAGCTCTCTTTGCCTCCTTCAACACAGCATGGGAAATCGCTGGACTACATACTCTAGTCTAATTTCTCATTCAGTGCTATGATTTCTGGGAAGACATCAGTGACAAAGTTGTTAGGGGAAAAAAGGCGTACAGAAAAATGTTGGAAAATAGTTTCAAGATGGGCCATAGGTCCACCCTGTCCAGGTCCGTGCATCTCCCCTGAGTGGTAAGACAGACTGGTTGCCAAATGATGAAGCATTGAATTATTTTCATACCACTTGCTTACTTTCTTCATTCCTGGGGCTCTCATTAGACCATTTCCCATTTTGTTTTATTTTCAAACTCTATATTCCTGTATTTTTTCTACCAGTCCTGAAATATCTCATTTCTATCTCATTATTGTCTTAGCTAAAATCTTATTTTCACAAATAGTCTCTTCATACTGTTGTCCAAATGCACTGATTCTAGTTACTTCCCTCCTCAGGTATACGTTCTTAAAATCATCTATGAAAGTAATATAAGCAGTAATAAACATTTCAGGTTAAAAGAATTTATAATTATAATCCGGAATCTCAGTCTCACTTCCCAAAGTAACATTTTCAAAGTCAATCACAGATTTAGGACCTGAGTCTACCCATTGTCCCTGACCCTTGGGCCTCTCTAAGATCCTCTTAACACTAGAGAGCTCAATTCTTCTAGGTGGAGTAGAGAAGCTCTGGTGCTTTGTGTCTCTTTGTACAGGGAATGTCTGCATTTTTTTTTTTTTTAAATGGCTCACATTTAGATCAAGTTAGACTCATTTCCCTTTTGGTTAACTCTAAGTCAACCATCTAGACCTTAATTAAATTTGTAAAATCCATTCACCTTAGCTATATTCTATCAGTTATAAACAAATCACAAATTCCACAATCATTTAAAGAGAAAGGAATTGTATAGTCCTGTGGTTTTCAGAAACTAGAAATCTTGGGAGCCATATTAGAATTCTGCCTACCATAGATTCTTCAGTGTAATGTTTGCATTTGGGTCTGCTTATGATGGTTTTACTATAAATATATTAAAATTTTATGTAAACTAAATTTTATCAGTCTTTTTCTTTCTATCTTTTGGATTTATGCCTTGCTAGTAAATCTTTTCCCATTCTGATATAGAAGAACAACATATATGGTGTTTTTCTTTTTTTTCAAGTGTTTTTGCATCTTTATTTCCTTCTTTATTTTTCCTTATTGCATTTTTTGTATTAATTCTTTGGCTCTCTAGATTTTTCTTTTTCTTTCTTTCTTCTTCTTCTTTTAAATGCTGTTACACAAAGATCTCAGTTGCTCCAGTGCTATTTATGGATTAATGCATTTTTTACCTGCTGGCTTTAAATTCCACTTTTATCATAATAGATGTTGTGAGCAGTTCATATTCTTGCTTAAAATCTCAGTTCCATTTCATAAATCTGTCTATTTTCTTCTGTATCAAAAGAAAATACTTTTTTATTTCTGTGGACTTATACATGCATCTACTCTCTTATAGGTATATTATCCACTATTTTCTTTTCTTGTACTCAGAACTTTCTTGGATATTTCCAAATGTTTATTTTTCCAAATGTATTTCAGAAACAGTTTCCCTAAATAAAAATAGTATTGTTGAGGCACCTGGGTGGCTCAGTCACTAAGCTTCTTTAATCTTTAAAAAAATTGTATTGGTAATTTTATTATTTTTTAAACTTTTTTTTTCAAGATTTTATTTATTTATTTGACAGACCGAGACCACAAGTAGGCAGAGAGGCAGGCAGAGAGAGAGAGGAGGAAGCAGGCTCCCCGCTGAGTGGAGAGCCCAATGCGGGTCTCAATCCTAGGACCCTGGGATCATGACCTGAGCTGAAGGCAGAGGCTTTAACCCACTGAGCCACCCAGGCACCCTATTGGTAATTTTAATAGGGTCATAATATGCCATATTAATCTATGAATAATTTATTCTATAACAATATTGCTGTTATATTGATGAATAATGGACTTGATTTAGTTAATTCTTTTATGTCTTTTAATAAAGCTTTACTTTTAGAGATCTTTATGCAGAGTTCAGCAGATGTACTGAACTTTACATTCATGTTTGACTTTATAAATGGAATATTTTTCTTATACTTTTTATTAT
>NC_081557.1:240851799-240931037 GCF_022355385.1 Mustela nigripes | reverse complement strand
TCTATCTATCTATCTATCTATCTATCTATCTATCTATCTATCTATCTATCTTTGTTAACATATGATGTATTATTTACCCAAGGGGTACAGTCTGTGACTCATCAGGCTTCACATTTCACAGCACTCACCATAGCACATATCTTCCCCAATGTCCATAACCCACCCTCCCTCTTATACTTTTCAAAAAGTTGTTTACTTCCACTGATTTTTCTAAAATAACTTAATGTCAAAAATCATTTTTAAATATCTTAGCTTATTTTTGATAGTTTCCATTAATAATTTAGAATTTTCCAATTATGTAGTCAAATAAACTGGAGGTGTTGATATTTTTGTCTCTTTCCTTTTCAGATATATTCCTCTTTTTCCCCCCTCTTGACAATGGCATTGGACAGTTCAGCTCCAAAAATATTAAATAATGAGACTTATAGTGAGTTTTCTTGACTATTTTTTACCATGAGTATTATTTGCCAGAAATTAATCATAATGCTAGAATTTGATAGAAATATATGTATTATGAAACCAAATAAGTAACCATCTGACTTATTTTAATAAGCACTTTCTTTGTTTTTTATCATGGCTTTATTTTATTTTATTTTACTTTTTAATGTTTATTACTGAAGTATAATTGTATATGTTACACAATGCTCCCCAGGTTAGGTTTAGTTACCATCTGTCACAATACAATATTATTGACTACATTCCCTATGTGGTTCTTTCCATCTCCATGACTTATTGATTTTATAGCTGGCAGTTTGTAGTTCCTTATCCCCTTCACGTATATCACTCACTTCCCCACTACCCTTTCTGCTGGCAACCACCAGTTTGTTCTCCGTACTTATGAATCTATTTTTATTTTCTTTTGTTTTTAGTTTGTTTTGTTTTTCAGATTCCACATATAAGTGGAGTCATACAGTATTTGTCTTTTTCTGTCTGACATATCACTTACTATAATATCCTCTACGTCTATCCATATTGGCAAGATTACATACTCTTTCTATAGCTGAGTAACCATTCATTTTATATAGATATATATAAAGTTATATATATATAATTTCTTCTTCAACCATTCATCTATTGAAGGATATTTGGGTTGCTTCCATACCTTGGCTATTGTAAAGAATGCTGCAATGAACATAAGAGTGCATATATCATTTCAATATACTCGTACTGTTTTCTTTGTGTAAATACCCAGTAGTGGAATCACTGGATCATATGAAAATTCTATTTTTAAGTCTTTGAGGACTCTCCATATTATTTTCAACCCTGATTGCACCAAATTACATTCATACCATCAGTGGATGAGGGCATCTTTTTCTCCACAACCTCACCAGCACTTGTTATTTCTTGTCATTTTTATTCTAGTCATTTGACTGGTGTGAGGTGATATCTTATTCTGGTTTTGATTTGCATTCCCCTGATGATTAATGATGTTGAGCATCTTTTCATGTGCCCCTTGGCCATCTTTGACTTCTTTGGAAAAATGTCTATTTAGGTCCTCTGTCCAGTTTTTTTTTTTTTTAAAGATTTTATTTATTTATTTGACAGACAGAGATCACAAGTAGGAAGAGAGGCAGGCAGAGAGAGGAAGGGGAAACAGGCTCCCTGCTGAGCAGAGAGCCCGATGCGGGACTCGATCCCAGGACCCTGGGATCATGACCTGAGCCAAAGGCAGAGGCTTTAATCCACTGAGCCACCCAGGTGTCCCCTCTGTCCAGTTTTTAATCAGCTTGTGTTTTGGGTGTTGAGTTGTATAAGTTTTTTATACATTTTAGTTATTAATTCCTTGTTGAGTCTTTCAACTCCTTATTGAATTTGTACATATCTTCTTCCATTCATTAGGTTACTTTTTTGTTTTATCGATGACTTCTTTTGCTGTACAAAATCTTTTTATTTTGGTGTAGTCCCCATAGTTTATTTTTGCTTTTATTTCCTTTTCCTGAGGTGGCATATTCTCATATAAACTTGTTGCTAAGTCTGATATCCAAGAAATTACTGCTTATGCCTTCTTCTAAGAGTTTAATGATTTCAAGACTCACATTTAGGTCTTTAATGCATTTTGAGTTTATTTTTGTATGAAGTATAAGAAAGTGGTCTGGTTTTATTCTTTTGCATGTGGCTGTCCAGTTTTCTAATACTGTTTAATGAAGATACTAACTCTTCCCCTATATATATTCTTGTCTCCTTCATTATAGATCAATTTACCCTATAAGCAGAGACTTATTTCTAAGGTTTCTATCCTATTCCACTGAGCTATGTGTCTATTACTGTGCCAGTACAATACACTTTTTATTACTATATCTTTGCAGTATATCTTGAAATCTGGGATGGTAATATCTCCGATTTTATTCTTTCTTAAAATTGATTTGGCTATTTGAGGTCTTCTGTGGCTTCAAACAAATTTTGGGATTCTTTGTTGTAGTTCTTTGAAAAATCCTATATGAAGCTGTAGATAGCTTTGGGTAGTATGAACATTTTAATAACATTATTCCTTCTAAATCATGAGCATGGTATATCTCTATATGTTTGTGCTGTCTTCAATGTAAAACTCATATTTTATTATTATAAAATTCAAATATAAAAATGTCAATGGTTATTGATTTTACCACATTGGGCATCTATTACCATAGATTAGCTTCAGAATATGTCCACAGTCTCAATTTAATACTACTTTTTGATAAAAAAAAAAATAGGAGTGTTTAACTACCAGTTTTACACTGTGCTCTTTTGTCTTATAATTTTTTTTTCTTTGTGTTTTTAGTTATTTTATAATATTAATCTCTATTTTTTTATTGACCAATTTTTTTTATTAAGAAAGATGATATATTTAACATCTCCATATTACTTGGGGGTTTTATTTAATATTTATTAAGTGAACTGTCATATATTTTTATTGTCTTATATTTTTTCAGGAAATCTAGAATCTAGAACATCACAGTCTTCTGATATCGTCTTTCTCTTTGTGCTATTTCTAGGATTCTCTAGCATTCTCCTTCCTCTGATCTTTTACATAATTTGTTTCTTGAGGAATTTATTCTTTTCTCTTTCTCTCTTTTGAATCATATTTTGTCTGGGTATCACTAACCTGCTTTGCTTAATTACTATTCCTTTGCTGATAGCCTCATATCAACATATTCACCTTACACTCTATGCCAAGCCACATACTTGCAACCTCTCCCTGGGAATAACGTATAGGTACTTAAATTTACAATGTTTGGAATAGAGCTCATTGAGTTCTGCACCTTATCTCCTAACACCCCATTGCCTTTTTTGCCTATTTGATGCCAAATAAATCATAAGATACTAATTCTGTTACCTGCTTTATAAAGCTTTTTATTCTCTACTTTGGGAATAATGGTTTAGAATGTGCTTTGCCCTGCTTCCCTCTTCATTTATTTCCCTTTTCTTGTTACCCTGTTGTCAACTCCTTTTGTTTACATAGTTTACAGAAAGACGTTTCAGTGTGTGGTTAAAGGCATGGCCTCGGGCACCAGACTGCCTTCTTTCAAATCTCATTCAGTCACTCAGCTGTGTGATTTTGAGTCTCTTTGTGAGCCTAATCTCTCTCTGCCTCACAAAACAGTACATCCTTTACAAGGTTGTAATAATGATTTAATCATAAACAGTGGCAGTGCCTGCCAAAAAGTAAGAACCTGGAAGATGTTTGCTCTTCTTTTAGGTCCTAGGTCATCTCTTTCCTATTAAAATCCAAAAGGCTTTCGAAACAAAAAAGAGATTTGGAATTTATTTGGCAAGAAAATCGGACCCAACCTGCCCTATGCTTATTTGGAAGCAAGATCTGACTTGAACTAATGTGATACTATTATTTACTAATTATAGTAAATATTTAAATTTCTCTATTGAAATAGAAATATTTTAAATGCTAAGTGCTGTTCAAATCCCATCAGGGATGTTATACAAAAAACACACTATATAACCATCACATTACCTTTCTAAAATGTGAAAAACTCTGAAGTAGGAAACACATCTGGCTCCAGGATTTCAGAAAAGGGATCATGAACTATATTACACCTTTAACCTGAGACTCAGTATCACCTTTTTGTCAAAGCCTTCCCTGAATTCCAAAACTTATTTAGAAATATCTCTTCTATACTGGCAATTGTTTCTTAAGTTAACCCCATCATAGCACTTTTGAACTACTTTATTTGCTTGTAAATTGTGTGTTCTTTTATATAACATAGTACATAGTAATTATTTATTGCAGACTCTCTGAATAAATGTATTGGATAGAACATCCCTACACCAAAATAGTCATGTTAACATTTATTTAGTGCCCGTTGGGGGTTCAATTTGATGTTAGAATTGCAACAGCAAATGAGACACAGACTCGTCCTTGAGTCAGGTGTAACACAGTGGTTGAAACTTTTGCACTGAGTCACTTTAAAGAGATTTATGCTTTGATAACAAAATTCACAGGTGCTTTGGGAACTTTGAGGAAGCATCATTGGAATCATGGAAATATTTTCTGGGTTGGCTGAAGGTGGAGGAGGAAAAGTTGTTAGCTCTACAAAGAGAGAGCATTCTGAACAGTGAGAGCTAAAGAGAAAAAATTGAAAGGTTGACACTGCTAGGTGAGTTTGAGAAATCAGAAGCAAGATGATTTCCTGGAGACAAGGAAGGGTAGGGCAGGAGATTAATAAGAGTCAAAGTTGACTGATAGACCTCCTAGAGACTAATTAATAATTGTTTTGCATTTGTAACTGGAAGAGCCAAAGAACAAGTGAAACTGTGCTTGAGAAGAATAAACTGTGAATCTATACTAATCAACTGACTTTACAAGGGAGGGTTCCATAATCTGAGATTTTCTTCAAATTTAACCTTTAACTAACCATGGTTATTTCATGATCAGGTTCTATAAACTTTGGTTTCCTTATCTGAAAATTTTAGTGCTCAATTTGTGCTTCTTCTAAGGATGATATGAGAAGAAGTACAAAACGATTTCTGTCTAAATAGGAGACTATAAAAATTCCTAAGTTACTCTCAAGACTACTGAAGATTAGAACAGCATAATCTGCAATAATCTTGTTAACAGTATTCTGGGATAATATTTTAATATTTTAAAAGTTCAAGTTACTGTTCTGAGGAAGGTTAAGATGGGGACTTACTAGACAAACTTTAATAAGAACAGCTAGACTAGTACATTTTAGTAAGAAAAACATGATCAGATTTAGATAACAGATTTAGATCATATTTTAGATCCTCTGTGTTGTTGGCTTTTATAACTCCTGGATATAGTGTTCAAACTTATCCTATTCAAAATACAGTTATTTTAACAATATTGGCAACTTGAGGCATTTGAGTTAAAGTAGAAAAAAGGGATGGCAAAAACAGGGGTTGGACACTAGACCCCATTGTAACTTCTGGTCTCAGACATCTATTCCGGAATTGTAGGCTTCTGGTTCATTAATTCAAAACTGGGTATTAAAAATATATTTTTTTTCCTGGAATATTTGGAAACTTAGTTTCTTTTTGTAAAGACAATAATGAATTGTGTTTTGCTATTTGATTTGTAGGCATTGTGTTAGTTTTTAGGATTTAAAAAGAACCACAGTAAGTCAGAGGCTATGTCCAGGTGATACAGACCATAAGCAATGGAAAACTGGTTGTACTGAGGAATAAGATAACAAATCTGTGGATAAATATAGAAACTTCCCTTTTCTATATATTTTTTTTACAGTATCTTTATTGGATGCTTTGGCACTACTCACTATTAAAATGAGGTTATATCTCTAAAATTATGAAAGGCAAAAGTTATTAGGGTAGTTATTTCACTGAAACAACAGAGGAAGGGCAATTTATTTGGACAATACCTTCAAAGAATTAATCACCAAAAGTATAGGGTAGAAATCATGAAATCAAAAGTTTCACAAATGATTTTTCTTAAGTGTATAAAGTCAATAAAATATTGACTTTGCATATGTTTTATTACACAAGGAATCCCCAGGGCCTGCACTGTATTTGGAAACTGAAATGTGCTAAAAAATAAAAAAAAAATGTTGAATGAATGAATAAAGAATAACCATAAAATGGAACATTTATTTTTAAAATTAAAAAATATATAATTTATTTATTTATTTGAGAGAGCAAGCACTCGTGGAGACAGAGCAAGAGGGAAAAGTAGGCTCCCCGCTGAGCAAGGAGCCCAATGTGGGGTCAGCTCCCAGGCCAATGGGATCATGACCTAGGCTGAAGGCAGACTCTTAACTGACCGAGCCACCAAGACACCCCCAAAATGAGACATTTAATAAACAGACAAGAAGAGACTACTTACATGTTTTTGATAATTACCCTACTTAATCCTCACAGTAAATCAATGAGGTAGATGTTAGTATTCTCCTTCCATAAATGAGAAAGTTAAAGCATAGGCAGAAAGTATATCACCCAAGTTCATATATGTGTATTTATGTACATATAATACTTATATACTTATTATATATTATATTACATATATATGTGTTTGTACACACATACATATCCTGTCAACTTCCCTCTTACCTACCTGTCCGGGTGCCTCCCATAATGCCTAAAAGATAGTAGATGCTCAATAGATGTAAATCTGCTGCTCTCTTCCTCTTATTAAAGGTCCCATATTTAACATGCAGATTAAGCACAATCTTCCAATGAATTAATATTTAGCCTCGTATAATAGACTCTAAGTTCATCAGGTGATTTGAAGAGTGAAACTTTCTCATTCTCCCTCTCCTTCTCTCATATATATAATAGTAATTGACTTGCCTAACTTTCTTTCCCAATGACTTAGAAAAAGATTTTTGTGTCTCAAAAATTATAGTCACCTTACTTGTTCAGAACTTTTATTCATTTCTATGAAAAATCTGATGTTTCTCTATTTCACACAAACTACATACAGTGTTATATCCTTTACACATTATTTGAATTTGTGTCTAGGGATGTTGAAAGGCCAAGAGCTTAAAAGGTAGATGTAGTGAATCAGAGAGCTAAGGAGATATAAAATTTAAAGTAATATATTCATTTTGATTGTGCTAACCTTTCCCCACAGACTTTGAATAAAATTACTTCTGGAAAAGAACGAGTGTTCAGAGGCTTTAGGTTGTTGAGAAAATGAGGTCAGTACATAAACGGTGGTTAAATGCATCCATAAAAATGATGACTTAAAATTCTGGTAGACTTGAAGGAAGTATTTATCAAGTCATGTAGAAGATTTTCTTATAAAATTTAGGGATCTTAACATTGTTTGGGGATTATTTAGCAAGGTATATTTAAATATCTCATATCATTTACTTCACTGTGATTTGTGGTCATTTGGAAGAGATTTTAGGTCTTTTTGCCCAATATTGAGCCAAAGGTAGAATCTAATTCATCTTTATTTTTCCAATAATAAAAAAATTACAGATTTTTTATAAGGGAAACAAATCCATTAGATAAAGTGTGTTACTCAGATTGATTGCAAGCTGTTTACTATTACACTACTACCCAGAAAATAAACAAATTTTAGCTCTTTATGTAATACAATACTTCAAAATGTTTAATAGTATTATTTTAAGTCATGGTGAATTATTTTGAGTCACTCCCATACACAAACATTTTTAGGTCAAGTTGAAAAATTATTTCACTTATCTTTGTGCTGTATATTTAGTTTTTCTTCCAAGTTTGATGTGGCCGTGTGACTTGCTTTGGCTAAAGTAATGTGCGTTTTTCTAAATGGAAGCCTTAAAATTCAATGCACAGTTAATTCTACTTTATTCCTTCTGCTACAGTGAACTTGAGAACTGTCAAGGTGGAATCCTTGTCAGACCAGTTCTCTGAGTGACTACAATGAACAGAGCTCTTTGCTGACCTAGATTGCATATAGAACATACATTAAGAAATGTACCTATTGCCCAATTCTGCTCTTGTTTATTTCTGCATTATAATTATATAAATGATGCTAATTATAAATTAGCATATTATGACTGATATATCATTTGGGAAAAATATAATTTATGTATATGGACAGCATTTATGTAAGTTTAAAAGCATAGAGAAAGTTACACATTAAAATGATTATTAGTAGTTTTAACACACACAAAAAAGACTATACACATATGGTGCTCTGTGTTATAGTACCTAAGAATAAATAATTAATCATTGTGATTTATGACAATGTTTATTAAAATCTAGTCTTCAAGGTTGTTGAGAGAATTCAACCTGATAATGACTATATGGTTAGTACAGTCAGGGGCATGGTAGGCACTCTTATAGAGAGCACTCTTCATTCTTTAGTTTTTAACTGGCAAGGCTCTAACTAGTTTATTTTAAGCAGCAATTTAAAACTTGACTAAAATCAATATTAACTGTGCAAAACTTGAATTATTGAATTCTCAGATTACTGCATTAATAAAAAGCTCTCACTCACAAAGGATTATAATTTCTTTTTTTTCTTTCTTATTTTATTTTATTTTAGTTCCAGTATAGTTAACATACAGTGTTATATTAGTCTCAGGTGTACAATATAGTGCTTAAACAATTCCATATGCCAAAAGCATAGTTTTAAAATATTTTGTTTATTTATTTGAGAGAGAGAGAGAGCATGAGAGAGAGAGAGAGAGCACAAGCAGCAGGGAGAGGTAGAAGGAGGAAGAAGCAGACTCCAGGCTGAGCGTGAAGCCTGATATGGGACTCATACCAGGACCCTGGGATCATGACCTAAGCTGAAGGCATATGCTTAACAACTGAGCCACCCTGGCACCCCAAAGGGTTACAGTTTTTAATTAAATCATAAAGCCCTAAATTATCAGTGATCTATTTCTTCTAGGATGAAATAATCATATTAGGTGGGTTTGTATGTATTGGTCATTCACAAATTAATAAAACACTAAGTCATATGCATATATATGCCATAAAATGGTTGTTATGTCAGTGTTAATATATGATATATGCCATGTTTTCTTACAGCTACATGCTTATACATATTCACCAAATGCCTAATAAACTGCCACATACTACAGTCAGATATAGTTGGTACTCTTCTAGAAGTGTCCATTTTTTTCCCACAACAATCTTCTGGATTCATAAAAGAGGATTCTTTGCCAATTTTATATACTTTCATGTTCAAAATTGTGTATGATACTTAGAAATGACAGAAAGAAGCAACTGAACCTGATTGGGCTTTAACTTATTTCTGTATTTGACTTTTCCTGTGATGAAACTGGCCATTTGTATCCAGAAAATAAGCAAAGTCTGACAATTTCTGCCACATTTCTGCCTGCCATCACTTTAATCTTGACCTTTATTCTTTCACAGAAATTACTGCAGTAACTTTTAATTGACTTACTGTAGTCCATCCCTCTTTTCTTATTAATTCTGCATTAAATCACCAGAGTAAATCTCCTGTCTGTACTCTGTACAAATAAAACAAGCACAGCAATACTAGGAGACAGTGCTCTTAAGACTACCCTCAAATCTCTCCCATATTTCTATATCCAAGTGGTATGAACCAAATATCCCCACTTCATCAAAGGGGTCAGTGGCTGACCAGTGACCTTGCAAGGATTTGTCTTTCTTTATGCTGGTTAAGTTTCATATTAAGGAATTTCTTCCCTCACTAAATCCTTAAATAACTTTTATCCCATAAACTTAATTTGGTATTTATTACTTATTGGAAGATATTACAAATTCCTTTGTATTGCCTCTACACATTATTTCTGTAACTAAATTTTATATTCAAACAAAGAATGTTTTGTATCCTCCCAAAATATCTATGACACTTAATGGATATTTATTAATTTAATTCTAAAAATTAATATACTTTCATTTTTTAAAAAAGAACATTGAAAATTGTCACCTTAGCAAGAATTTATGTAAGAATTACACTCAGAAATGATAAACTTCTAAATAAGTATGTTCTGAGACTAAAAAAAAACAAAGATTTTATATTTTCTAATATTCAGAAAAATTTAGTAGTATCAGGATCTCTTTTTGGGAAAACTAGTTAAAGAAGAGAATTGATCTGTTCTATCCAAAGCCCAGATTTCACCTTTTGGTGTTTATAAATAATTATACAAGCAAGGTGACTTCCATCTTAGTGTGATACTATCTCAAAATGGAGAAGAATGAAAAAGAGCCCCAAAATCTCTTTTGGAAGAGACATATGGTTAAAATAAAAAATAAAATAAAATAAAATAAGGAGAAAAATGAAAAAAAGGAAGAAAGGAAAGGGGGAGAGGAAGGAAGGAAGGAAGGAAGGAAGGAAGGAAGGAAGGAAGGAAGACATTTGTTTTTGTCAGAGGAAACAACGAAGATAAAGTGGTAAGAGATTGCATTTGTTACTGAGCAAATGGAGTTTCTATGTTAACAAAACAACGGGAGATGTGGTGGTAAATTTAGCTGCAAAAATAAAGATTGAAAAAGATGAGGAGAATTCATCAAATGTAAGAATTCATGAAATGCAAAATGAACATAAGCAGAATTTCAAGTCAACTTGTCGCAGGTGTGTGGGGAGCTAAAATTGCACATTGGGGAGGACCATGCCTTGTCCACTCTCTTGCACAAAGCTGGAAGCAGGAAAAGCAGAATTAACAAAGATAAAGTCCCAGGTATTTTATGAGCAGAGTCAGTCTATTCTCTTCTCTAAGAATCTGGGAGGCCCGTGGAAAGAAGAAAGAAAATTCTCAGTCTACAAAGACCAACTGCCCAATTACTTAAATTCTAAAGGTTAAAAAGTAAGTCTTCCAAATGATCACATACCTTCTTTCTCTTTCCAGATCACCTTAAAATATAATAATTTCAGGTTAATTTTTATAAAATATTTGGTAGTAGAATCTGATTTTGAAACTTTTAGAGAGATGACTAAAACTAATTTTTATTTTTTCCTATAAAGTAAACTATTAATTTAATATATAAGAAAATCTCAATACAATCAGGTGTGCATTATGAAGTAATCCAATTACATGTCATTTTCTTTAAAAATTGCAACTTGTAGTCTAAACCATGAAAAAATTAAATAATGAATGAGATGCACTAGCTAATAATCATTAACAACTGGATGAAAATGAAAAAATGTGATTAAGAAGAGACCTAATAAGCTCTGAGTCAGGGACTATGCGAGTAGAAGAAAGCTCAATAATTCTACATCTGAGAGGCATCATTGCTCAGCTTTCCAAATTATCTGGAGTAGATTCTCATAAACATTGAAAAAAATGGCAGAAAGTTTGAATAATTTGTTTTCTCCTTTTGTGTCTCTTTTGAAGGTTAAGATCTTATAGTGGAAGGAATAGCCTGTAGGTGTAGACACAATAGGTCGGAGTTGGTTTACTGCTTTTCTGAGCCAGCAACTGGTGGAATGAAGGATATCAGGAAGATCATTCTGATGGTCTAGATTTCCCAGCATTTGCTTATGATGTCTTGATCTCCACTTCCAGGGTTGTAGGCATAAAAAGTAGAATTAATCTTGTCTTTGTAGGAATGCCAGTAAGCTTAATTGTTAAAAAAGCTAACTAAATCTAACATAACAGTAAATGCTTTCAGAGAGGAATTATAAAGCAATTGTATCATTTCCCTTCTCCTGGCATTAACCAAGGACAAAGACAGGATTCAGCTCTGGTGAATCCTGTGGTTTATTGGTCGAAGACCCAGATTTCCCCTTGCTCAATATACAGAGAGAACAGACTTCCTCCACGTTAGAGATGGTGTTCAATCATGAAGATGGTAAGCTTTCAGAGTTCTTAGATTGAATTCCTGCTCTCCTGAGTATTTGGAAGCCTAACTTGCGCCTGTTTTTACTTCCTCAGACCTGATCAAATTTCTGTGCTGTGGGGCAATTCCTCCCTGCCCCCCTTTCCTCCACCCTAGCCTGTCCACAAAGCTCCTAAATTTCGATCGTTTTTCTCATTGTTCATCCATAAATGCTCTTTCATGACATGCACCCAAACTAGAGATGAAGGCTATGTGTCAAGCGACATAGATCTCTAGTCAAGTATCAAATCTTTTCATAGACAATTAACAGCCAGCAAATTGATTGCTCAAATAACACTGATAACTATTTTCTGCTTTCTTTTAGATGGAAAGAACAATGCATTACAATGAAGAGTCTCTACATTTTCTATTGTCACTGCTTATCTTCAATAAAGAATATTAAAATATAGTAGTGTCAGCAGCAAGATTTGTGTTTATACCAATTAATGTGTTAAAATTTCAAAAAGTATATGTGTCTTTAAATACTTCCACCTGCCCTAAAAACATGGAGGTTAATCCAATTCATCAAGAATACTGGGGTGCCTGGGTGGCTCAGTGGGTTAAAGCCTCTGCCTTCAGCTCATGTCATGATTCCGGAGTCCTGGGATGAAACCCCGAGTCAGGCTCTCTGCTCAGCAGGGAGCCTGTTTCCCCCTGACTCTCTGACTGTCTCTCTGCCTACTTGTGATCTCTGTCTGTCAAATAAATGGATAAAATCTTTAAAAAAAAAAAGAAAGAAAGAAAAATACTGATCATTATAGCTGTGTGAATAGTACCTGGGAAAAGTTCCTTGAAGTTTCCATATTTATAAATGGTAGATCAGCACTTAATAGTATGTATTAAATTCCAGGTGATGTGGAGAATAATGTCAATGCCCCAATCCACCAAGCTATTGCTCTTGTGACATAAATATTTATATTTTAATCTTATTCTCTCAAATTCTCATCCTCTATCTTCTTTCTTCTTCTTTCTCTTTCTCATTTTTATAAACAAACCCTGGATAGGAAAACCTTTTAACCTTTTTTTTTTTTTAATGAAGACAATGTTTTTAGTTGTGTGTGTGTGCATGTACATACATATACATACATACATATATAGAACATGCTTGTTGTTATTTTGTTTCAATTTAATGTACTATATATGTATCTATTTTTATAATGTAACCACATTAGTACTTTCATGTATCTTCAAAATTTTTGTTATTTTTCAACCTAAACATCAATAATTTCTGTTATCTTTCTTAGGTCAGCCCTAGGGGCTAACCATGTTAGTGGTTCTTATCCTCTAGGTTGCCATTATCATGTGTCTCTTTTTGTCCTACTACTTGCTCATTCTTAGTATCGGAGCCTTCTCTTTGGTGTTAGGTCAGTTTTTACTTCTGTTATGTTTATGGGTTTGCCATATTGGCTATACCTGTAAAGGGAAGGTTATTTTTCCCTGTGTTCCATATTACGACTTTTTACTTAAACTTTATTAATTATACATAATATTTCCTTGAAATATACAAAAGATTTTCTATTTAGGAAAAAAAAGTGAATTCTGTTCACTTACTTTTTTCTCCTTTTATTTTTTCTTTTATGTTCAGTTTTTAGTTTTTAGTGTTATATTGTTCCAGGCATACCTAGCCATTCCTCCACCCAGTGCTACTTCTACACACTATCTCTTTGGTCCACAAATGCTGTCTGCAATTGTTTCTCACATTCTTAAAATATTTTATAAAAAAAATTTGCTTCTTAACCTTGTTGCATGACATCTTGAAATAATTACCTGTAGATTCCATGTTGGAAATTACTAGAACTATATCTGCAAAGAGCATTAATAAAGTTTCAAAAATTATTGTGCATCTAATTTGTGAAACATGATACCACTACTGCTTTAATTTACATTGCCTACCTTTATTATTATCTTTCAATTTGAGTGTATTTTTTTAACATTTATAAGCTAATTTTAGTAGTATTCACATCTTTATATTGAAAGATCTCCTATACTAGAATATAAAATATTCTAATTTATTCCAGTTATCTTAGACATCCTTAATTAAAGTGTTAACAATGTCTTTATATGGACACTACACATTTATAAGTTTCATTCCTAGGTTTTTGTAAGTTTGTTGCTATTTTTATGTTGCATAGAAAAGTTATCAATATTTATGCATCATTATTTTATCTGGTCACCTTAACACTTACGTATTATGTACTGCTATATGCAATGAAATTTCTAGTTTCTGAGGACAATATAGTCCTTGTTCTTATAGAGTTTACACATCAGCTTCTATGATACACTTAATGAGTTACAAATCTTCCTTTTCAATAGATACAATGTGTATCTTATCAATTACTTTCAAGTTCCCCTCAATTTTTCTGTGACTCTTAAACTGCTCTAAAAAATATAGTCAATTTAAAAAATACTTCTAGAATAGTACTGAATAACAACAACATCATTCTTATCTAGTCCTTGACATAATTGAAAATGTATCTAATTTTACAGCAGTACTTTTGAAGTTTTTGATAGATTTCTGATAGATATTCTTATTAACTAAATAACTTACTTTTAAATCTAAAGTTGTGACCATTTCTTTGTAATTACAAATGCATGTTACATTTTCTAGAGTACTTCTTCAATATCTATCAAGATTAAGTGGGATTTCTCAACTATATTCAGGAAGAATAATTAAATTAACCCTCTTTTCATTCCTGCAATTAACCATATTGTCATAATATGTGATTACTTTAATTGTTTTGAGATTTTATGTCATAATCATCAAACATTTTAAAATAGGGACTGTGATTGATAGTTTAATGTCTTTCATTATGCTTAGAGGTAATTTAGATTTTAAACACAGGTTTAAACATTTTAAATTGTAGCTAATGTTTATTGTATTCTATATCTATCTCTTTATTTAAATTGCTTTGTAAAAAATTCTGCCTTACATTCTCATTGAATTCTTTCAAAACTCTTTAAATGACAAGGCTGATGAACTAACAATTAATATTTGAAGAGTAATTTTTGACTGAAAATATGTTTCATCTTCCAAAGTTAAATTATTACTGGAATACAGCTTTGAGTTGAAAATAAATTTCTTCCACAAATTTAAAGACATTATTCTATTTCTAGTATCTAGTGTTGAAAAGAGAAATTTGGTGCAAATTTTATTCTTATTCCTTTACAGTTAATATTTCCTTTTCCTCTTAAATCTTTTAAACACTTCTTTAATCTTCAGATTTTTATAATTTTGTCAGTTTGTTAATAGGTCAGAGTTAAAGGAAAGAATAAAATAATTGCTTCTCAGCATTTGATAGATCCTTTCAATCGGAGGAGTAGTTCCAGGGAAATTAACCCCTTAAACAATAAAACAAGGGCAAGAACAAACAAAAGCCACTACAAAAACAACATACATTTCTCCTCTTCCATTTTCTTAATTCTCTTCTTAAGGAAAACAGGCAAACACATTAGCTAAGCCTCTAAATATCTCCTTTGGACTGATGCTCTAAGTTCTGAAAAATTTCTGATTTTTCCTTTCAGGTAATAAATTTTATTTTTAGCCAAATCCATCTTATCCCTATTTTTAAATTATAAGTGTATTATATTGTTTAATATTTTCTTCTTTATCCAAGCAGCCTTTTTTTTCTTGGATTAATTTTTCCAAAACACTGCTGGGAGGGCCACCTGGATGGCTCAGTCAGTTAAGCTTCTGACTCTTGCTTTTGGTTCAGGTCATGATCTCAGGGTGGCGAAATCACACCCTGCTTGAGATTCTCTCTCTACCTCTCCTTTTGCCCCACCCCCAAACTCATGTGCACATGTATGTTCTCTGAATATATATATATATATATATATATATATATTTTTTAACTTCTCTGAGAATATCTAGTACTCAGAATATTCTCTGACTTGTTTTGTTTCTTCTGGGTTCAGTTATTTTGGTCACTCACTTTTGTCCTTTTCTTTAGGTTTATGAATTACCTCAAAATTCTAGAAAATTTATTACATTAAGAAAGAAAATGCAGATTTCTTTATATAGGTACTTAATGTACCTATATAAATCCATTCAAGTGGTATAGGTTGATTTCCCAAACAACTTTTATCCCAGAATTGGGAGGGAGAGGGAGGCTGTCTTTATATTCTGTGTAAGTAGGTGAAGTGTTACCTGGCAGGTTTTACTCGAGACTATATGGGAGAAGCAGAGAAAGCATGGTTATGTGCCTTCCTAATTGCCAGAATAAAGAGAATTTTATTCTTGGGATATTGACTTTTTGAGCTGTCCCAAATTTCTAGGCTCTCTTATGTTTTTCTTTTAGTCACTCCCCCACCTCTGACCCCTGTTAACACACATGCTAATAAAACTCTTTAGACAGCAATGCTGTTGTAACACATTTAATTCAAGGGAAGGTATATTATTAATTAAATACTAACTCTGAGAATTGGCTAAGGAGTTCCTCTCCATCCCTTATTTCTTTGTGCTAATTTTGGAATATCATGGAATTATAATAACCTTTGCAGTGGCTTGCTTTGTCTCTGCATTGTGGTAGGTGTGCATCAGTCTTCTTTCTTCTTCATTATGCTCTTAAAAATTATCTATCCAAAATACATGGCTTCTTTATGGTGTACTTTTGTTTTCCAGGGCTATTAGGGGTTTTCCTTTAACAAAAATAATATTTATACCAATTCATGATATATAGGCTTGGAGGAGATATATAGGTTTCCTTGATCCTCTGCCTTGATCCAATTTTTGAACCAAGCAATCTCAATTTGTAAAATAATGTACCATCTTAGTACACAAAAACAGTATTTGGGGTAGACTGGTCCACTTGAAAAACTATTCCAATTTCCTTTAAATGTGCTGAAACTATCTTTCCCAGTTTCCTAGGTATTAGGACCTGATTTCTGATTTCAGTTTTGCCAACCAGATGAATTAGTGTGAGATTTGAATTTGGAAATGAGCTAAACTAACTGGGCTAAGAGGGGTCCAAAGGATTTTTTTCTTCTTCTTCTTCTAGGAGATTAGTGAAATGGCTCTGAATCCAACATGCTAGAGGGTAATTCCTAATTTCTGATTATAACTATAAATCAGTTGCCTTGCAGCTAATAATTGCAGTAATGGCTTTCTGATCTGAAAATTTCCTCGTCATGAAGAGGTTTAGGGAGTCTTTCCCAAGAGGTTTAAACCTTGAGTTTATTACTAAATTCCTTTCTGTTTAACATCTTTAAAAGTATTAGAAGAGTGTCAAAAAAACTGTAGGTATTATTATTATTAACTAAGGTTTTGTTTTCTGTTTACTATATAGCTTCCATAAAAGTCAGGGATGTGTTTACCTGAATCTTTTACACTAATGTTCTCTTGCTGAATATATAAGTAGAAAAGGAATATATGAGATTTATTCAAAATAATTTTTTAATTCACAGATATAAACTATAAAACCTATGTTAGGTTTAAATTTTACATCTGAAACATATGAGAAAGATTTTATTCTATTTCTTTAGCAGTGAATAATTTCATAAAAATGTTTGTCTTTCATTTTCATAAAAGTCAAATAGTATTTTTAAGTATTTTATTCATCAGGACATACTACTAAAATAAAAATTAATAATAGGAAAGAACTAAATATCTGTAATCACATTCAAGCCAAGATTACAAAGTCATTATCAAGTAGAACACAACCTGCACCATTTTTAAATAATGACAAACCTGTAATAACAATTTAAAATTATTTTTCATTAATATTTTAAGGATTTTTTAGGGAAACGTTTACTATAGAACTGTACATTCATTAAATTCATGAGCATGGCAATGATTTAATTAGATTAAGAAAACTGTCTTATAAAGTAGTTGAAGAGTAAATTGTGGAATTCAAATTAACCACACTTGAAAAAGAGTCTTTAATATTGAATTAACTTTCTTGTTTTGTATACTCCCTTAGTAGCTACAACTTGGTTAGACATTAAAGAGAAGGTATATTAAAAGGGGTCACACATAATTATAAGACTGAGAGCAAATTCATTTAAAAGTAAGTAGAGAAATCTTACATTCTTAACATCATATTGATCATTTTAATGGATTATGTAGGAAATCCTGACAATTGCTCAATCACAGCAGGCGTGCCAAGAATAGGGTATGGTGATTGTATGTTAATTATAAAAGCTACATTATTATATTTTATATATTTAATTTAGCTTTTTTATTTATAAATTATTAACATTTTAATGTTATATGATTTATATTTGTATATTATATATTTTATTATTAAAACACATTTTACAAATACAGTATTTTTTAATCTACCCATTGCTTAAAGATCATGTAGTAGAAAGGTTGTTTTCAACTAGACTATTTACAATTCTCATTTAAGAGATTAAGGATTATCGTTGAATGGTACACGTAAGAAAAAACAACAATGGAAGAAGCAGGCAGGGCTCCATTACCTATGCCCCTGATTTATCCACTTCAACTCTGTCTTCACCTTTGTTTATGTATTGGGATTTGTGGCAAGTTTTCTTCTGAGAACAGGACTCTATAACTAAAAACAAACAAAAAATAAAAAATAAACCAAATGTTTAAAAACAACTGATCTAGTTCAAGCTCTACAATGTCAAACACAGAAACTTAAGCCTTAAAACATGCTTACATTAATGCCAGAATCAAGCCTTAAAACATGCTTACATTAATGCCAGAATCACCATCTAAGACCAATTCTTAACCCATGTTCCAGTCCTATGTATGCAATGACATACTGCTTCTCTTTGTATTAGTCTTTATTCATTCTACTTAATTGCTTATTTCAATGAGCCTACTCATTGTATTCCATGCTTATATTAAGCTCTAGAGACATGAAGATGGATAATACACAATTTCCTTACCTCCAAAATCTCAGCTTATTTAAAAGATAAGCAGAGAATATAAATTTTTCAGAGTACAGAGGTAAATGTTATTGTGAGGGGTATAATACTCAAATAGAATTAAAGTTTGTTATGGCAGAAATATTCGAGAAAGAGACTTTATCCCTGATTTTCTTCATTCTGGGAACAAGAATCTTAATTCTAACATTCAGAAAATATCCACATGGTTCATATATCTATATGAAATGGTACTGAGGAATTTTCATCTTTGTTTTAACTCAGAAATATTTGAAGTTGACAAAAGGATTTATTAGGCATAACTAAGTTTACACTCATTTATGAAAAGTATATGGGATTTACTATATCATTATTATCCAGTGAACTCAAAAGGAGGATGACTTTTTAAATTGATTTCCAGTTTCTCTGCATTAAGTAATAAATAACATTTACCTTTTTTTTTTTTTTAATAAAAAAGAAGCTGTCTTCTAGTTTTTGTTGTTGTTGTTGTGGTTTTTTTTTCTGGCATTCACCATGTTCTTTTCCATGTCTTCCAGTCAATTCTTTTTTTTTTTTTTTTTAAGATTTTATTTATTTATTTGACAGACAGAGATCACAAGTAGGCAGAGAGGCAGGAAGAGAGAGAGAGGAGGAAGCAGGCTCCCCTCGGAGCAGAGAGCCCGATGTGGGGCTCGATCCCAGAACCCTGAGATCATGACCTGAGCCAAAGGCAGAGGTTTTAATCCACTGAGCCACCCAGGTGCCCCCTTCCAGTCAATTCTGAAATGTTTATATTTCACTTCAAGACTCTTGTTACTGAAGTCTTTTCTCCCTGTCACTGTAATGACTGATCTCTATCTCCGATCTGAATAATTTTGTCTCTTGAGCCTGCATTGAATCCATGAGTTCCCAAACGTATCAATGTTCTTTTGTCTGGTAGCTAGAGATGAGTTATACTTTAAATCCCTTTGGTTACAAGAGTTTCTCTGTTCAACATAAAACAAAACTCCCATTTGCACAAATGACACTCCCAGTGAATCATCAACAATAGCTCAGGACCTGACTTTTTAATCGTGTACTAGTCAATATCACATGTAATGCATAAGGTGAAGCTCAGTGTAAGCTTAATTTATCAAAATTTGCTGCAGACTTCATTGGAAATTGTCCTACAAGGAAATATCATAACCCGACAGAACTCTTCTCTGCTTTGAGTTATATAATACTAGCTTCAAATATCTTTGAGATATTACCAAGCATCTATTTTATTACCAGACAGTGACTTAAAGATTCAGAGACTATGGCACATATTGCTTATATGAATGATTTTTATTTTTTAGTATTTCACTGCAGTCAACTTTACTGCTTGTACTTCTATACCTGATAAAGTATGTTCACCTCTGCTACATCGTGATTATTTAATCTTGTCTTTGAGTAAGCTTATGATCTCTTTAATGAGACATTATAATAAAGACACTTGAGCTGATGTTGTGAGACTGATTTTTCTTCATTAGCAGATCCTGATATCCTGAGTTTAATTTGCAATCATAAAGTACTATTAACGAACCCACGCATCTAATAAATTAGAGTGAACAAAGGAAAGATTGAGAAAATATCTTTAAATATAGGTAGGAAACATGGTTTTAGTTATTTGGGGTATTCAAGTCTCAAGTTTCTCTTATGATTAAAGAAATGAATGGTTTTTTACCATTGGTATCTAATTTGCAATTTCCTTCTTTGATGTTTTGCTGGCATCATGTTACGTAAATGAAGCAAATATGCTCTTATCTTTAAGCAGCTACTTAAACCCTTTTGAAGTATAGTGGAAAACAGTAGGGTTCTGGAGTTAGGAAGATCTGAGATTTAAATACCAACTCTGCCATTAAGTAGCTGTGTAACCCTGGGCAAGTTATTTAACTTCTCTGAGTTTCCTCTGTTTTGTTTATAAAATAAATATACTATTAAAGTAGAAGATTTCTTCTAAGGATTAAATGAAATGAAAAATCTATACAAAGAGATTTAATACAAATACTACTAAAAAGTAATTGTTCTTTTAATGGCACATATTATTAATTTTACATACTGACATAATTTTTAATCTCAATAGCTTACTTTGAGTCTGCAAAAATTTTAGAATAATATCTAATTTCAACTAATTTTTTTCTTTCAAATATTCTAGAAGCTTTCAATTAGTTTTTCTGATACAGCTTTTTCCCCCCCAGGTCTCAATTTTCTTTTTCAATTGTGAAATCTACTTCTTATCTCAGATAAAAGATATTTGTGTAGTAAGTCAAATCACTGAATGCTAAACCAGTGTTCCAAAACTATCAAATGTTTGTGTGGGAAATATACAGAGAAGACACTATAGTGAAGTCATTTTTTAATATAATAAAGTGTTTTGTAAAACATTCTGTAGAATCTTTAAGCTCTGAGCTAGTCTAAGAAAACAAACAAAACAAAACAACAAAATGAAGATGGAGATTTCAGATGACCCTTCTTGGAAATTCATAGAACACATAAGCCTTTAAGAATCCTTACAAGATAGGAACCTCAAGTCTCTTGAATCCAGTATTTTCATTTTCATTTATTTGAATCAAATGCAGTTGACCCTTGAACAACATGGATTTGAACTATATGGGCTCATTTATATGTGGACTTTTTTCAATAAATACAGCATGCTACTGTAAATGTATTTTCTCTTCTTTATGATTCTCTTAACATTTTCTTTACTTGATTTCATCTTGTTGTAAGAATATAGCATATAACACATAACACAAAGTATGCATTAATTGACTACTTATGTTAACAGTAACATCAGCTTCTGGTTAACAGTTGGTTATTAGTAATTAATTTTTCATGGAATCAAAAGGTCTACATGGATTTTGACCTCACAAGGTTGGTGGCCTTATCTCCCCCATCTTTCAAGAGTCAATTATTTTTAAAAAAGTCAACTATAACTATTTTTGGAATTAATTTTTGGAAATAAATAAAATCCTATGGAATTGGTGTTTGTGTGTAAAGCACAATAGTAAATCCTCTCACATGGCTTTGACATCACACCTTTACAAAGAACACTGAGCTCTGATCAACAGGGTTAGACAATACATATTTGTATCATTAAGACTCTATGTATTCCTTTTCTATGGCCTTCATTAAGTATACTGAGATATATCCTTGGCTGTTTTCTCATGGACTCACAAATTTCTATCTTAATTCTTAATGCTTTAATGGCAAGAAGAATCACTAATGACAAACTCAAAGAAAAGGAGACAAGCAGCACAAAATATATTTCTGATCTGAGTATTAAATACCGATTTATAGTTTCAGAGATGGGGTAGTTAGGTACAGAAATGGTGATGAATCTCTGAATTTGAGCAGAGGCAGAGATCAATAATCTAAGAAACTAGATGATAGAATGGTTAAAATGCAAAAACTTTATAAATTTATTTTAAATGGAATAATTTATGTAAAGTACATAAGAGTATGCCTAAATGATACATTCCTTCATTGTTGGTTTCCTCAATTTTTGGTAATAATGATAACCAACGATTTCAAAGCATGTCTTAAATTGGAAAAATACTTTGGCAAACCAATGTGTCCATTTGATATTTTTGTCTCCATTTTACAAATCTGCATATTGAACTCTGAGAGGTTAAGTAATTTGTTTACACTCACATATTTAGAAAAGTACAAGAACTGAGAAAAAGTAAATAAAATGAATAAATAAATAAAACATTTATCTCAAACTACATTTCTCTTTTTACTAATTCCTATTAAGTGAATACATATTCACTTTTCTACTTATAAGTACCAGCTTTATTCTCCACAGGGAGCTACACCAAGATAGCTATCATATTTTGCTACTTAATTTGATTTCTAATTTGTCTCCTAAACAACCTGTGTCATACACTAATGCTTTAGTCTCCTAGATTGTTCTCAAATGTCATAACTTTTCATTTTTTAATGTTCCTCTTTATGTAGGAAAGCCAGAATTAAAATGTACAAATGTAGTTTCATTACTTCGACATTCAGTTTAAACTTTGTTTTCCTTTTTCTTTAAATAGGCTTTTATTAATTAAATTTTGATATGCATTTACATAAAAGCTGTGGTGTTTTGACTTCTTTTTATATGGACTATAATCATTCCAATCCTTACTTTTTCTGTCATTGTATAATTATTTTTTTACAGCTAATAGTAGATTTTCATTTCTGCTTAGGATGTAGGAAGCTGCAATGAATGTCGCTACTACCCTAACAACAAGAAAAAGATTAATAATCTACAAAATCAATACTTTCTTTGAGCCCATCAGACTACTAAGGTTAAAAGCAACTACATAAAGCAATTCCTAAAGAGGACAGAGGGGACACAGAACTGTTCCACTTTTGGCAGTTTAGAAGAAGGATATCACCATACAGCTGAGTAAGAAGCAATAAAAAAAATAAATAATAAGAATAGTTACAGGTAAACTCAGGCTAACACACCAGTTTGGAATAGCTAGGGGCTCCCAGATAAAACGGGAGTCCATGTTAACTAGAAAGCTTTTTTTTTTTTTTTTTTTAGATTTTATTTTTATTTATTTGTCAGAGAGAAAGAGAGTGAGCACAGGCAGACAGAGTGGCAGAGGGAAAAGCAGGCTTCCTACGGAATAAGGAGCCTGATGTGGAACTCGATCCCAGGATGCTGGGATCATGACCTGAGCCAAAGGCAGCTGCTTAACCAACTGAGCCACCCAGGCGTCCCTAGAAAGCCTTTCTTAATAGCACTTTATTTTCACAAGGAAGTTTGAGGACAAGATAAAAACAAAGCAAAACAAAACAAAAAAATGGAGAAAGTTATATTTTGTAACATGAAATGATAGGAGGCCAGAGGGTGACATGGTGGTGACGGGCTCAAAGCCCAGACTGTCTTCCTGGATGCTTCTTTCCTGCAAACTAAAAGACAGCACCACTAGGAAAGAGGCAGAAAACAGTTTCACATCAGGATGCAGAGAAAGACATTGCTTCTGGGGGAGGAATAGAAGCAAAAACTTCTACCCCTGAAGAGAGGAATAGGGGACTGAGGCTTAGAATTCTATGTATGATAAAGTATACATCTAGTATCATTGGGAAAAGACAGGAAACACTGTCCCAAGACCAACCATATATAGAAGGAAGAGTTTGGCTGCCAAGAGGAGGAAGAGAATAAAGCACAGAAATTTCTACTCCAAAGTCTAGTAACACAGGGTTAGTCAAGACTGTGACTGGACCAGGGAAATAGCAAACCACCATCTGTGCACTGCAGGCAGTTCAAGCAACAACAGTCTGGCACCTGAGAAAAGACAAAAATGTATAGAAAGATCCTACTTAGGGTGCAGGTGTGCAAAACTGACTAAAGATGGAAAAGGAGCAGAAACACCCCCCCAAAAAAAATGACTAGCACTGTACTCCTTGCCTTATATACAAGGTAACAACAGCCCAGTGATAGAGGGATTTGAAAATTATGTATCTGTATTAGCCAGGGCTCTTCAGAGAAACCGAATTAATAGGGTATGCATATACAGATGTGTAGGAAAAGATTTACAATAAGAAATTGTCTTGTGCTATTACGGAGACTGAAAACTCCCATGATCTGTTATCTCCAAGCTGGAGGCATAAGCTGGTGGTGCAGTTTGAGTTCAAACCCCAAAACCCAAGAACAAGGAGAACAAATGGTGCAAATCTTAATCTGAGTCCAAAGGCCCAAAGTATCACTTTCAGCCCCAGAGTTCAAGAATCAGAAGCACTGACTTCCAAGGGCAGGAGAAGAGTTATGTCCCAGCTCAAGCAGAGAAAGCAGATGAATCGTGCCTTGCCCTATTCTGCCTTTTTGTTTTATTCAAGTCATCAACAGATTAGATAATGCCTACCTTCATTGGTGAGGGTCGGTCATCTTCTCTACTCAGTCCACCAATTCAAATGCTGATTTCTTCTGGAATGATCTTCACAGAAACACCTGGGGAAAATGTTTTATCAACTATGTAGTCATCCCTTAGTCAAGTCAAGTTGACATATAGCATTAACCATCATAGTATCCCTGAAGATACCAACACCAATAACAAAACCCAAATTGAGTTCAGCTATGAATTAAATAAGCACATCCCCTACTTAACAGTATACCTATTTCTAATAATAAATATTATTTTTAATCTTTGTCATTGTATATATGATTTCTGATATTTACTTAAAAATTAAGGCACACAAAAATATAAAACAAAATATTAAAATTATTTTCAAGAGATAAAGCAATCAATGAAATCAGACTCAGAAATGGCCTGATACTTGACTATAAGTAAACAACTAAAATTAATATTACAGGATTTAAAAAGGTAGACATTATACACATATGAAAAAATTTAACAAAATGTAGGCTAACTTAAAAAAGTAAAATAAAAATGCTAGAATTTTTAAAAAACACTCTTGGAGATGAATAATTCCTTTGACGGGTTTATTATTATATTGACACAAAAGAAGAGAGAAAAGAAAAAAGAGAGAATCCCAAGCAGAGAAACAATAGGAAACAGGCAAGCATATGTGTAAGTAGAGAACCAGAAGGAGAAGAGAATTGGGGTGCAGAGAAAATATTTGAAGAGATAATGTCCAAGAAAAGCATAGAACCCCTATCAGCATATATGTTAAGAGAACAAATCAAACCCCACCTACCTGGACCTATCTTATTCAAAATGTGGGGAGAGAAATAAAAAAAGAAAATCATGAATGCAATCAAGGGAAATAAAGGAAACTTTACATATCAAGAAAAATACAGAAATTGTCTTAAATGTATTTACTAGAAATAATGCAAGCCAGATGACAATTATTGCCTCATTACACCATTGGAGGAAAAAAAAAAACACCAAAAAAGCAAAAACAGAAATGCACATAAAAGTATATCCTCCAGGGGGTGCCTGGGTGGCTCAATCACTAAGTGGCTTCCTTTGGTTCAGGTCACGATCCTAGGTTCCTGGGATCAAGCCTCACATAGGGCTCCCTGCATGGCAGGAAACCTGCCTCTCCCTCTCCCACTCACTCTGCTTGTGTTCTCTCTCTGTCTGTCAAATAAATAAGATCTTAAAAAAAAAAAAAAAGGTGTATCTTCCAGTATTGTTAAAATATCAATGATCCCAAATTGATTTGTGGATCCAGTGCAATTTCAAACAAAATCCTAGCAGGGCTTTTTTTTTTTTTTTTTTTTTTTTTTCCCCACGGGTTGGGGTACGATTTGATTTTGTTATAGATTGAAAAGTTTATTCTAAAATATTTATAGGTAAGTAAAAAACCTAAAATAATCAAAGAATTTTTGAAAACCAAGAATAGAGTAGAACTCCCAATAGTTGGTTTCAAGATTTAAATCTACAGTAATCTAGATAGTTTGATATTGGCATAGGGATAGACATGAAGATCACTGGACCAGACTAAACAGTCCAGAAATAGGACTACACATTTATTACAAATTAATTTCCACCAGAAAATGACAAAAAAAAATCAATGGAAAAAGAATAGTCTTTCCAAAAAATGTCGATGCACCAATTGGATATCTACACACAAAAAAAGATTTGATGCATAATTTGCAAAGTAAATAGAAACTAACACAAATTGAATCATAAAATTAACCACAAACCACAGCTACTTCTAAAGAAGTCATATGAGAAAATCCTTTTGACTTTGGAATCAGCAAAGTGTTTTTAGACAGGACACACACAGCAGAAACGATAAAAGAAAGCCAAATTGATAACTGTACTTCATTGAAACTAAAAATTTCTGGTCTTCAAAGAGCTAAATGATATAAAAAGACAAACTACATAATTGGAGAAAATATTTACAAATTTTATACAGACATACCTCAGAGATACTGCAGGTTTGTTTCCAGACTACTGTAATAAAGTGAGTTAAATGAGTTATTTGGTTTCTCAGTGCATATAAAGGTTATGTTTATACTATACTTTAGTCTATTAAGTGTGTAATATAATTATGTTTTAAAAACACAATATAAATGCCTTAATTTTAAAAAATGCTATGTTGCTAAAAAAACACTAACCATTATCTGAGCTTTCAGTGAGTTGTAAACTTTTTTGCTGGTGGAAGTTTGCCTCCAGTTAATGGCTGCTGACATCATGGTGGTGGTTGTTGATGGTTGGGTGGCTGTGGCAATAAGACAACAATGAAAAAAAGGCAACAATGAAGACTTCTATATCTATTTTTTCTTTTGTGGACAATTTCTCTCTAGCATGTGATGCTATTTGATAACATTTTAACCACAGTAGAACTTCTTTCCCAATTGGAATCCTGTCAAATCTTGGCATTTTTATCAGCTATGTTTATGTAATGTTTTAATTGCTTTGTTGTCATTTTACCAGTCTTTGCAGCATTTTCACCAGGAGAAAGGAAATCTCAAGCAGACTCTGTGCTGAACACAGACCCAGTTGTCTCAGGACCCTGAGATCATGACCTGAGCTGAAATTAAGAGTTGGGTGTTTAACCAATTGAGCCACCTAAGTGTCCCAGAAGTAGATTCCATCTTAAGAAACCACTTTTTTTGCTCATCCCCAAGAAAGAACTCCTCACCCATTAAAGTTTTATCATGATATTACAGCAACTCAGTCCTATCTTCAGTCCTAGTTCTCTTGTTACATCTACCACATCTACATCTACTTCTTCCACTGAGTCTTGAACCCCTCAAAGTTCTCCATAAAGTTTGGAATCCACTTCTTCCAAACTCCTGTTCATGTTGATATTTTGACCTCTTACCATGAATCACAAATGTTCTTAATGGCATATAGAATGGTGAATCCTTCCAGAAGATTTTCAATTTACTCACCATTAGAGGAATCATCTATGGCAGCTATATCCTTACAAAATTTATATTTCTTAAATAATAAGACTTTATGTTTTTCTCATTTATTTTTTATTATGTTAGTCACCATACAGTACATCATTAGTTTTTGATATAGTGTTCCATGGTTCATTGTTTGCATATAACACCCAGTGCTCCATGAAATCTGTGTCCTCCTTAATACCCGTCACCAGGCTCACCCATGCCCCCACCCAATAATAGGACTTTAAAGTTGAAATTTTTACTCTCTGATCCATGGAATGCAAAATGGATGCTGTGTTAGCAGACTTGAAAACAACATTAATCTCATATAACTCCATCAGAGCTCTGGGGTAACTAGGTTCACTGTTAACAAGAATATTTTAAGATATCATTTTTAAGTAATCTCCACACCCAATGTGGGGCTTGAACTCACAACCCTGAGCCACATGCTCTATCAACTGAGCCATCCAGCTACCCCCAAGCAGTAATATTTTGAAATAAATCTTTTTTCTGAGCAGCAGATCTCAATAGTGGGCTTAAAATATTCAGTAAACCATGTTATAAATAGATGTGCTGTCATCCAGGCTTTGTTGTGTCATTTAAAGAGCACAGGCAGAGCAGACTTAGCATAACTCTTAAGGGCCCTAGAATTTTTGGAATGGTAAACGCACCTTGGCTTCAACTTAAAGTTACCAGTTACATTAGGCCCCTAATAGGAGAGTCAGCCTATCTTTTGAAACCTTGAAGCCACCATTAACTTGTCCTCTCTAGCTCTAAAAGTCCAAGATGGCATCTTCTTCCAATACAAGGCTATTTTATCTCTACTGAAAATCTGTTGTTTAGTGTAGCTACCTTCCTTAACTATTTCTAGCTAAATCTTCTGAATAACTTGCGGCAGCTTCTCCAACAGCACTTGCTGCTCTACCTTGCACCTTTATGGTCTGGAGATGGCTTTCTTTCTTAAACTTCATGAAGCACCCTCTGCTGGCTTCAGACTTTTCTTCTGCAGCTTCCTCACCTCTCTCAGCCTTCACAGAGTTGAGAAGAACCAGGGTCATGCTCTAGATTAGCCTTTGGCTTAAGGGAATATTGTGACTGGTGATCTCTTATTCAAACCAGTCAAACTTTTTCCATATCAGCAGTTAAGGCTGTTTCTCTTTCTTATCGTTCATGTGTTCACTGGAATAGAACTTTGTGTTGGCTTCAAGAACTTTTTCCTTGCATTCACAACTTGACTAGAGGACCCAAGAGGCTTAGCTTTCCACCTATCTTGGCTTTTGACATACCTTCCTCACTAAATTTAATCGTTTGTAGCTTTTGATTTAAAGGGAGAGACATACAGCTTTCTTTCACATAAACACTTAGAGACCATTGTAGCATTATTAACTGGCTTAATTTTAATATTGCTGTATCTCAGGGAACAGGGAGTCCTGAGCAGAGGAGGAAGGAGGGGGAATGGCTAGTTAGCGAAGCAGTCAGAACCTACACAATATTTATCAATTAAATTTGTCATCCTATATGGGCATGGTTTATGGTTCCCCAAAACAATTACAATAGTAACATCACCATAACAAATATAACGATAATGAAAAAATTGAAATATTGTAAGCATTACCAAAACGTGACACAGAGACACAAAGGAACAAATGTTGGAAAAATAACACAAACGGACTGGCCTGATGCAGACTTGTCACAAAACTTCAATTTGTACAAAACATGGCATCTATGAAGCACAATATGTTTATATCCATTAAAAGGCTTGTATGAACTCTCATAATTCATAATAATAATAACAATAATACATCCACTAAAGGTAGAAAAGAATTGAACAGACTTTTCCTTATAAAAGAGACATAGATTGCAAACAAACACACTCAGGAAGTTCATTATTTATTGGGGAAATGCAAATCAAAACCCAAATGAGATTGATTATATACATATTAGCATGACTAAAAAAATGGCAATGCTTAGTGTTGACAAGGATGTAGAACCGCTCTCATACATTGAATGCAGAAAAGCAAAATGGTACAACCACTTTGGAGAGCAATTTAGCACTTCATGTATAATATTTAAGATGCACTTATTATGTATATAACATGATATAGATGCAATATGAAAGTGATATAAATAATATAAATAATATACTATAATAATATAATATGCAACCAGGAAGCCCCCTCCCAGGCATCTAGCTGAGGGAATGAAGACATATATCCAGAAAAAGACCTATATACAAACATTTATAGCAGCAACTATATGCATAAAGAAAAAATATGCATCAACTGGTGAATGAATAAATAAATCTTGATACAGACACACAATTAAATATTGTTTAACAATAAAGGAACCAGTATTGATAACACTTAATAAAGCAGAATCATAAATTTATTTTGGAAAATGAAAGACACAGACATACAAGATCGCATACTTTACAGTTCTGTGTATATTACATTCTGCAAAAGGCAAAGTATAGATGTAGAAATCAAGTCAGTGATTTTCAGGGCCAGGCGTGACATGGACTAACTACAAAGGTGCATAGTGAAACTTGTAATAATGGGAATATTCTACATCTTCACAGCAACAGTGGTTACACAATTGTATCCATTGGTTAAAACTTGTGTAATTGTACATCTAAATAGAAAATTTTACCATTTGCAAATTACATTTCAATTACCATGATTTAAAATAACTTAAATAGTTTCTTTATATTAATTTCTGCATCTAGGCTTTTCAAAACTTAGTTCTGCTATTCAGCATATTAGTAAACTTTCTCTCCTAGCTCTTGTATTTCACTGCCTTGCAGAAAAGAGCTTTTAATCTCCCTTCAAGGTGACATTGATCAATTCAATCTATAGTGTTCTTATTTGGTTGACCAAACAACTTTAAACCCACAAAGACAGCAGCTACTAGACAGATTGAAGTAACATAGACTAGAAGGACATCAAAACTATGACCTTCCTCCGCCCTGTCAGCAGAAAGTTCTTATAAGGCAGGCAACTGAACTACAGAAGAGGGTTAATGTTGATGAAATTATCTCAAAGTACCAATTTCTATTTTGAATTCCTTTATGAAAAACAAAGCAAAACTTCTGTGGCATTCCATGTGTAAATTAGTGTGGATAAGTCTTACTGTCTGACTTTGTTTCTTGATCATACTTACCCTTTTTATTCTAAGGATATATGAATTCATGGTAATTGCACTATGATTAAAATTTAAATAATGTTGGTGGTAGGTCTAGAAGGAAGATCAGCATACGTGCAAATCAATAGCTATATGGGTACTTTAGGCCAATAGCTCTTAACTTTTGAGTAAGTAAGGATCCCTGTAGGTAGTCCATATTTGCTGAATCAATGAGAATGAGGTGAAACTTCTTCCCAGGAACAAAACAAAACAAAACAAAACAAAACATATATTTTATTTGTGTAAGAAGTTCCAGAGACTGTGAATCCCATCTACCCTTTCATTATAAGACCATCAAACCCTAAGAGAAGGATAACTATTATAATGGTTCATAAATACTTCCTAAGTTCTTGGAATTATTTTAACGTTCTTGAGAAGGTGATAAGTTCAGCAAAGCAGTAGTTTACTTGTATAATCACTGAAGAAATATGTATCAATTACATTTTAACATTGTATTTAGTGATTTTTATGCAGGTTCTCATAGCCTTTACTTAATGTATCTACTGAGAAGTTTCTTTTATATATATTATGTATATACATATATACATTTTTTATGAGAAGTTTCTTAAAAATACAAATTTCAGGATTTTACCTACTGAATCTCTGAATCAGATTGTACAGAATTTCTATTTTTAGATCTCCACTAGGTTCTTCTGTTAAATAGGCAGGTTTGGAAATATGGTTCAAAATTAGTAAATCCTATGTTACTTTTCAATGTTTTTATAAAGGCACAAGATTATCTAACATGTTCTTTACGTTAAGCTTCTAATGCTTTTAATGCAAAAAATTGATGATGATAAATTTATTTCTAAAGACCATGGCAGTAAATTCCATGCCTTTATAACAATTTTAAACATTTGTTCTGGGCAGAATAATTTATAGATGCCTTTAACAATAAGAAGGAAGAAACCATTACCAAGTGAAATACTGACTTTAAAGAACTAATAATATAGTAATAAAATAAAATATAATTTTCAGAGACTAACGCACAGATGTTCATAATTTTTTGATGGGAAAATATCACTGATATTAATACTATAAAGACCTTTAAGAATCAGCACTATTAATCAAATATTAAATATTAGAGAAATATTTAAAATATGCATATATGTTTGGAAATTTGTTCCTTCCCATCTACTCTACTTATAAAATATTTTATTATAAATTTGTTTCTATATTCTTTGCTTTATAATTTGCTTCATAAATTAATTTTTCATTCTCCCGGACTATGCCACTTCCCTGTATATCCAGACAAATATATTCCCCTTTTTTACCCATGAAATTTGACACAATTTCCCTTATAAACTTTCAAGTCTTGTTTTGCTTAAAAAAAAAATGCAGTATACACGATTCTAAAGGCTCAACTTGCACCAAATCCTTGTACCATCACTAGTTCTGATGAGAAATCTCTCCTCATATTAACCCTTACATATCCTATCCTATATACCTGTCTGTGACAAGCCTCCAATTCTTAATTGTGTCCTTATTACTTAAATATTGTTCTCATTTCTATAGTATTTACCCTTTTTGATTCAACAGGTACAGTGTGCCCACTATAGCCAGATATTAGGAATATAAAGACAAAAAAGAGAGTCTCTGCCATAGAGATTTTACCATTTAGTGACAAACAACACAATATAAAATAACTGCTATAAATGGAACACAAATACAGTGTAGAAGTACAGAAAAATAGATGTAGATATCTGATGATGATTGCTATGTCATGTGAGATCTGCCCATAAAGATTTTACTTCAATACTGTGAATCAACACATTAGACCTTATTTATTTTCAAGTATTCTTAGAGACTGTAATTTGGACCTTTAACTTTTGCTAAAAATGAGTCAGCCCTCTGTAGAATTTTGTGGTTAGGACCAAAATGACGAGGTCATCAGGCATAGCAATAGAGAAAGGGAAAACTGTAAACTGGGGTGTTTTTCACAACCTCCCACTTTGACAACTCAGCTAGCTTGCAGAAAAAAATGGCATCCTTGGAAAGGTCCTATTTAATCAACTTATTCCCAGGCTGCTAGTTAAAGCCCTTGGGAAATGGTACCATACCGGGGACTGAGTATTAGTATCTATTATTAAAAAGCTGGGAAATTGTTTAGACGCCTGGGTGGCTCAGTCGGTTCAGTGTCTGCCTTTATCTCAGATATGATCCCAGGGTCCTGCTCAGGAGGGAGTCTGCTTCTCTGCTGCTCCTTCCCCAGCTCTCTCTCTCTCTCTCTCTCTCAAATAAATAAGTAAAATGGATATTAAGGAGGACATGGATTGTATGGAGCACTGGATGTTTTACGCAAACAATGAATCATGGAACACTATATCAAAAACTAATGATGTACTGTATGGTGACTAACATAATAAAAAAAGTAAAAAAAAAAAAAAGCTGGAAAACTGTAAGTCAGACTATATTTGTTGAATCTATGCTGTTGGTATTAGGCATAACATTCATCCCTGCTGCCATGTTCACTTTATGTGAGAGATAGTCTGTAAGGACCAGGGTGTTTGGGGAAAGAGGCTGAAAGCCAGACAACATATCATCTTGTTCATGTGATAATAAACATCTTATTCTGCTGCAACTACTCCTTTCTGAGCATTCATAGATGGATGAAAAAATATCTTGATATTCTGTGCTCATTCAGAGACATCTACCCAGATAGCTCTTCCATTTCTTCTTTGTCACTATTTTTCCAATGTGTTCCTTCCAATCTCTGATTTTAATCACAACCTATGAATCAGTGTGGGTTCTGCCTCTTACCATCTCTCATTCTAAGGAGAAAAAAAAAATCAACAGAACAGGTGTACTACTCCTAAATTCTGCCTGCTGGGAGATCTTTTCTTCCCCACTTTATTTGGAGGCACCATGAAGTGAAATGATGGAGCTACTGTTTTCTACTTTGGGGTGCTTCTAGTCAATCCTAGAGAGTCACTTGTAAATAAGGCTTGATTTTTCCTTTGTCACTTACTAGTCATAGGAAACTCCTAATGGGGTTCTAAGGATAATAATCGAGAGAGAGGGGTAATGGAGCTGGATTATGGGCCGTAGATGTCTAAGCCATTTGCTCATGTGACTTAATCTATGGCTTCAGGTTTCACTCAAGTCTGATCTCATGTGCGTTGCTTTCATTTGATGATAGACTTCTGTCCATGCCCAACAATCCAATTGGTGATGGGTAGCTCAGGTTGTATTATAACTAGGTGGCTCATGGGAAGTGCTCATTCTCTGCTACAGACCAGTAGCAAGTCAGAGTCTACTTCTATCTAAAACAAGATAATGATCTGAAGAGAACGGCATTGCTTTGCTCTAAAATCTTAAAAGTCTACTTTGTGATGCACTAAGAAGAGTTTTTCCATCAGTACCATACACTATCCCTATCTGCTACCATCATTTTGAACATAAATAGATTTGTAGTATCCTTTGGCCCAAGTAGTAAAGTAGCTTATGCAATAATCTAAACTTATTGCTGAATTTTCTCTTTTCTGAGTGCTGATAAAAAATTATAAAAACCCTAATAAAGAACAAACTTTAAGTTTACCTGGCAAATGGGTTGGACTAATAAACCTGAATAAGGAATATGTTGCCTCCAAAATCCAGAGACATTCTCTTCTTTCTTTAATAATAGGAAGAACTTGACACAGCAAATTTACTTTCACCTCCAAAGGGATGTCAGAACATGTCCAGGACATTGAAACCCTAGAAATTTCATTTATGTTGTAAGGCCCTTAATTTTTGTAGAATCCTTTATCACCTTCAGTTAGCCTGTGTCTCATTAAGGTGTTTAGAATAGTTCCTTCTTTTTTTTACCAGGTCCAGTCATTATGGTGTCATCTATGTAATGAAACAGTATGTTGTCTTATACAATTAAAAAAAACTGTTTTTTTGAAGTGCCTTTAGACTAGATGATATCCTCAGGACAGTTGTTAGATTCAGTCCTGAGGTACCTCAGCAACAGTGTATTGCTGACCCTCTGCTAAAAGTCAGAAAATTATATGTTATATATTGTAAATAATATATAATATAATATATTATATATGTATATATATAATTTTATTATATATATATATAATATAATATAATAATATATATTGTAAATAATGTATATAAATTATATGTTATATAATGTTTTCACCAATAAAATATCTGCTAAAATACCACCTGTCAGGAGATGGAATAATTACCTACTTAGGTATTTTATAATCCACTGTTATTCTTTCACATCTGTCTACCTTTGACATAAGCCATCTAGACAAACTGAATATGTATGTCTTAAGAAGCACTACTCCTTCACCTTTTAAGTCCTTGATGTGGTAGAAGTGTGGTATTACATCTTATTATGTTGGTAGATAAAGGTAGTTCTATGGCCTTTACTTGTTTTTTTCTCTACTAGCCAAGGAACTAATCTGGTTTTCTGCCAGTCGCTGGGTCCGTGCTCATAACCATGTATTTTATAGCTGGGACAAAATCACATGATGAGTTTAGGTGCACACAGGCCTACTATGGTAACCAAACCGTACATTCAGTTATCTCTATAGATGTCTGTTTACTGGACTACATTACATTTTGGATTTCCAGGAATTGCTTGTCAGTTAGAACTAGGGCCTTAGAGCCTCACTGTCTAGATAGGCAACTTCTACGATACATAGTCACTTTGATAAATGTTGGCCACATTTCTTGGAGGAAGGCTAAGAGGTAGATTTACAGAATAAGTTTTTGTCTGTGTGGTCTTAACCTTTTTCAAGGAATCCAATATCCCCTTTATTAAGAGACTCTGGGTCCAGAAAACTGTCTCAAGAGTAAAAATAGGTTGAGGGGCTTGGACTATCTTGTGGAAATCAAATGATATCTCTCTTCAGCAGACCTAATGTTTTTCTGACTATACAAATCAATAAGATTCTATAGACTGACCATCTGCTTTAGTCCTAAAGATACCATGATCAGTTGACTAACAACAAGGACCTCTACAGATCAAACCATAATGATTACTGTACTGCCTATACTTTCCATTTTTGTAACCATACCAACTTTAATTCTAGTGATTAAGTGTTGTCACTCAGTTCCTGCTGTCCTGGGGTTTTATCATACCCACTGAATATGGGGAATCCTGGGATTCCATTATCCCCATTGGATTTTGGGAATCCAGTTCAATGGCACCATTTGCCACTGTCATCCCCGGCCTACAGGTAATAGCTACCCCAGAATTTTTCTTGGCTGCTGGAGATTCCTTGAGGAATACATTAAGGCTAAGGAAGTGTCCTTGGACAAACTGAGGTGCATAGATTAGAGTTGGTGAGTGGGACAAATCCATGCTAACAACCATTTCTTCCCAAAACTTTGGATACCTATTTTTCAGTATCAAAAATACTGTAACATCATCATTCCTTACCTTTTGGTAGAAGGCTTAATCAACCTTTAAAGCAAACTGCTACAAATACTCTCAGACCCTTGTTTAGCATATTGATGCAAAATCTTTGCTTAGTACATGGGCTCATTTAACACATTTTGACAATCCAACATTATAATCCTTCCACCATAATCCAAAAAACTTAGAACTTATACTTATAAAGACTCCCCAGATTTATGTCAATAAAATAATCCTTTTGGCATGCATGGCACCTCATCACACAGCTAAGAGGAGACTTGAGGGTTGTACATGGTTTTCCAGTATTTACCTGTAGTTGTTATGTTTTTTGCTGAACCAAGGGCTATAGTGAGACAATATATGGGGGAAATAAGCATTTGAAGGACCTCTGGACCTTAATGGCCATAAGAAACTATATTATTTTTTAGCTGCTAGTCAAAATGACACAAATAGACAAAATGTGGTCTATAAACTGGATGTTAAGGGAGTTAGGTATTGGATAAGGCCATTCAAAGATGTTCTGGGGCTACTATTTCAATGCCAGTCCTGCCAGCAAGGCATTTCTTAAAAATAAAATATGTTAGACTCTATGAGTAATTGATATAATAAAGCTCCATCAAGACCTTTAGGCTTTTCATTAAATGTCAGGCTTTGATGAATCTCCAAGGGCTGGATCTCTTTCCTGTCAGTGTCTCATATCCTGAACAGGACTATATTCCTTTGAAACATGGCTGCTTGAGGGTCATTCTTCAAAACTCTTTTCCACCTTTGACATTTTTATGGGCTGGCCCTTTAAAATAAAATATGAAAGGTTTTCACAATAATGATGCCCTAGTATGTAGTCACTGAAATAACAGTGTTGGTTAACCCGAGAGGGGAGAGGTGTCTTGGCAGACATAGGGATGATTTCCTTCAAAGCTGAGATCATGACTTATTGGTCATCTAAAAGGCGATACCACATAGCAGGTCAGACACATGGACTCTGGAACCTGAACCTCTAGATTTAAATCTCTGCTCTACCTCTTACTTGTTACGTGATGTGGGGAAGTAAATCTCTAGTGTTTAGTTTCGCCACTACAAAGGAATTGTAGTAGTAAATGTCTCCCAGGATTGTTATAGGCTTTCAATAAGTTAAGATATCTAAATAATTTAAGATATCCAATGTTTAGAGAAATACGGGACTGTATCATTTTTAGCTCTTGATATCTTGTACTTCTTTGTCATGTCTTCTTTATTTACCATAATTTTGTATTAATCATCAAATAATAATAATAATATCAACAACAAATATTTCTATATTATTTAATGATTTACAAAGAGTAATACTAAAGTTATTTTTTTAACCTTCATATCCATTTTGGTAGGAGTAATTGTCATCTCTATTTTCCAACTAAGAAACCTTAGGTTAGTGAAATAACTGAGAGATGTCATGGCTTGCCAAAAATCACAAAAAATAATGTAGACAGGATTTAAATTCATGTCACCTAATTTTACATTTCATCTTTTTGCAAATATAACTTATGTGATTGGTGATGTTTACAAGATTTATTGATGTAATTCCAACTTTCATGTACTTCCATTCCTTCCTTCCTTCATTTCTTCAGAAAATAGCTCTGATGAGGCAGTATACCAGATAATTGGGGACAGTGAGCAAAAAGAGGAAGAGATAAAATTTTTTGTTATCAAGGAGTGACAGCCTAAATAACAGAAAAAATTAAACAGATGTTTATGGAAAATATGTTTAAAAATGAAGATATATGCAATTTACATTATAGGAAGCTCAACAAAATACTAGCGCCATGAGGGCATGAAACTGATTTGTTTATTACGGCATCTTTAGTACATAGAAGAATGCTCGAAACCCTAGTGCTTAGTGACTATTTCTTAAATCAAATAAATCAGTGAATTATAAAATATAGCAAGTGAAGGAAAGAAGGAAAAGTACTGAGGAAGGAAAGGAAAAGTACCGAGGGAAGGAAAAAAAAGGGAAGGAAAAGTACTGCGTGCTATTGGATGGCATAATGGAGGACTTAATTTAAATAGGGGAACTAGGGCTTGCTTGAAAATGTACCAGTTAAGCTGACTGAAAAGAGGACAATAATCAGTTGAAGGGTGAAGGGTGAATGGTGTGATCCAGGTATGGGTAAATCACCTGCAAACCCCAAAGATATCAATGACTCACAACAATGAAAAAACCAAAAAAGGGTCGTTCTGGCTGGAACACTTTGAAGAAAGGATAGGGGTACTAAATGGAGTAGGGGAGAAAGGGAAGGACCAGAAGCTAGAGGTTCTCAAAGGCCATAATGCAAATATTACAGTTTTATCCAACACTAGGAAATCACTGAATTATTTGCACAGAACATAATCAATTTATACCAACTGGTGATTATATAAAAAATAAATCAGAGGTTGGTATGATTGGAAATGGAAGATGTTTTAGTAGTCCAAGTAAAAGAGGATGGCTGCTTGGATTAATTGGCAGTAGAAATAGAAGAAGTTGGAAAATGGTAATAACAATTGCAATAATTAAGATTAACTTAATGCTTACTGTGTGCCCATCCCAGTTCTAAGAGTTTTATATAAGTTGACTAATTTCATTTTTTATGCAATCTTGTGGGAACTAAGGTATTAAAAATGAATAAGATTCTTGTTTTTACACAATTAATAGTAGACAAACTTTTTTAAAAAATATTTTACTTACTTGACACAGAGAGAGAGATCACAAGTGGGCAGAGAGAGAGGAGGAAGCAGGCTCCCTGCTGAGCTGAGAGCCTGATGCAGGGCTCGATCCCAGGACCCAGAGATCACAACCTGACCTGAAGGCAGCAGCTTAACCAACTGAGCCACTCAGGCACCCCAATAGTAGACAATCTTAAGTTTGAACAAGGACCTTCTTATTTATGAGACTGTGAGTCACTGCAATCTATTTACACTGAATAGACTGGAGATAAGATCTGGAAAGAGTTCATAATATATTAGATGATGTGTATATCTAGAAAAACTGTGAGGTTTCAGTTTGACTAGTTGGATATACGTGTCTGAAGCCCAGTAAAAATTCCAGACTTACAATGTGATTTGAAGGGAATCATTTCCTTTTTTATTTTTTTAAAGACCATTTATTTATTTATTTATTTATTTACTTGTTTGTTTGTTTGTTTATTTTAGAGAGAGTGGGGAGGGGCAGACAGTGAGGGAAAGAAAAAATCTCAAGCAGACTCCCTGTTATGCACAGAGCCTGATGTGGGACTTGATCTCACAACCCTGAGATTATAACTTGAGCTGAAATTGAGTCAGGTGCTTAAAAAACTGTTTAACCAAGTGCCACTTTCCTTTTTTAAAAGTTATATATAGATATAGATATAAATATAAATATAGATATAGATACAGAGCTCGGGAAATAGATGAGTTTGCTGCATGTGAGAGTGTGACGCAAAAAGAAGTTGAACTGATATTTGAGCAACGTTGAGACCAGATAGAACAAACATGTAAAGATGTAAAGAATGTGAAGATATGTAAAGAAGCTTAAAAACAGTTAGCTAAAGATGCATGAGAAAAACCAGGAAAGCATGGTACCATGACATGTATGAGTGTTTTAAGAAGGAGGAAATGGCCCACTGGATCAAATGCTGATGAAAGATCATACAAGCTGACTAAGCAGAACATCTACTGGATCCAGCAAAATAGAGGTATTGGTGTCATGAGGGCAGAAGCAGACCATAGAGTTTGGTGAGTGATGAATGTTGAAGAAGTAGGGAAGGATGGCTATTAATGGGAGAAAGTGATAACCATGGAAGACAGAGTGGGAAATGACATGGTTAATATGTATAGATGCATATTTTAATGTTATACATGAGCATATTTGCATATGAGTGGGGAAATCAGATAGAATGGAAAATATGGAAGAAACAAGAAAAAGTAGAGATAACCAGCAACGGAAAGCCGTATTAAGAAATTATAATACAGGGGTGCCTGGGTGGCTCAGTGGGTTAAAGCCTCTCTGCCTTTAGCTCAAGTCATGATCTCAGGATCCTGGGATTGAGCCCTGCATTGGGCTCTCTGCTCAGCAGGGAGCCTGCTTCCCCACCACCCCACCCCCCGCCACCGTGTGCCTCTCTGCTTACTTGTGATCTCTGTCAAATAAATAAATAAGATCTTTATTAAAAAATTACAATACAGAACCAAACAAAAAAAATGGGACGGACTTAGGGTTAGAAGCTATAGATCCATTGCCATCTGCCACCTAGGATCAGCTTCTGAACTCCCTCTCTTGGCTGCATTTCAGAGGCCACATACAGGATTCAGAAGGTTGAACAGATTGACAAGAGTCGGTGCCTTCAGTCTTGAAATCTCTTTGTGCTGGCTCTCTCTTCTGTTTGATTCAAGTAATAACTTGATTATATAAATAAAGATGACTTGATTTGTTAATTTTGATCATATTGATCTATAAATAGAAGTAATTAATTCTCATCGTACCATGGGAAGAAATAAATTAAGCAACAAAATCTAGATTTCTTCTACTTAGAGATGAGCACTTGAGACTGATGGTGTTGAAGAAAGATCCTGTAAGGGCTCCAGAAATATATAAAAAGGATTAAAGCCATTAATGTGTTTATTCATTTGATTTTACATTGAATACTTATTTTTTCTGCAGATACTTATTGTCTATTACTTGCTAGCCACTGATTTGGACAAAGGGGGTGATGAAAATAAATGAAATCTCTGCCTTCATTGTGTTGCACTCTAGGGAGAGAAAGGTGAAGATACACATATTGTAATATGAGGTCTGATAAGCACTATGACTCTCTTTAGTACAAAATTTAAAAGCACAAAACTTAAGGTTTGGATCGCAATCCAGATACTTGCCAAAAATGGTATTATATTCTATGTTACTCATATAAAGTTGTTGCTTTAAGTAAATAGAGGACTATATGCACATGTAATTTAGAACTGTTAAGTATAATCCTGCTGATTCATAGTAAACATTCAGTAGAATTTAACTATTAATATAGGACAGGCTAGTATGGAGTGAATAATCAATAAGGGCTTTGGGGGAAAAGATGAGCCCTAAATTTAACCAGGAAGAATAAAAACCAGGCAAAGGAGGAGCATCTGACAAGACAAAACAAGTATGATACTGAGGAATAAATTTAGGAACCTGTTATTGTCTTGACTGAAGTACAAGTGCTCTGGGAGAACTAGAACAGAATGCTAGTGTCTTCTTGTTTTGGAGAAACCAGGTATCATGATAACGTTGAGGGTGGGGTGAGAACAAGTGTCCCCCAACACTCTCCACTCCCCCTATTAGACTATAGCTACTAGAAATAACTACTTGATGACAAGCATTTTGCTTAGAGCTGGAGTAATGAATTAGATTTGAAACCTACTTTCAGTGAGTTAACCACAATGACCTTTTTAAAATTTTTGTATAAACATATAATGTATTATTTGCCCCAGGGGCACAGGTCTGTGAATCACCAGGTTTACACATTTCACAGCACTCACCATAGCACATACCCTCTCCAATATCCATAACTCAGCCACCCTATCCCTACTCCGCCACCCCCCAGCAGCCCTGTTTGTTTTGTGAGATTAAAAGTCTTTTATGGTTTGTCTCCCTCCCCATCCCATCTTGTTTCATTTTTTTCCTTCCCTACCCCCCACAACCCTCTGCCCTGCCTCTCAAATTCCTCATATCAGGGAGATCATATGATAATTGTCTTTCTCTGATTGACTTATTTCCCTCTGCACAATACGCTCTAGGTCCATCCATGCCATTGCAAATGGCAAGATTTCATTTCTTTTGATGGCTGCATAGTATTCCATTGTATATGTAAATACCACATCTTCTTTACCCATTCACATTTTTTAGTAATTTCTAATATACATGTACTGTTTAAAGTGATCCCATATATTAATCCATTTAATCCTTAAAACAAGTCTGTCAGTTAAATATAATTCTTTTTTTTAAAGATTTTTATTTATTTATTTGACACACACACACAGGTCCCAAGTAGGCAGGGAGGCAGGCAGAGAGAGAGGGGGTAGCAGGCTCCCCACTGAGCAGAGAGCCTGATGTGGGGCTCAATCCCAGGACCCTGAGATCATGATCTGAGCTGAAGGCAGAGGCTTAACCCACTGAACCACCTAGGTGCCCCTATCAGCTAAATATAATTCTTATTTCCTTTCTATAAGTGAAGAAACTGAGGCACAAAGTTGTAAATCTTGTTCACCAATTTATCCTTAAGGTCAGGCATCATAATGTCTGACATCAGAATTTTTCAATGCATATTTTTAACAAATAAATTAATAATGGCCAGATGAATCATGTCGAAACCTGACTTTTTGGGGGCCAGGGTTGCACATACATAATCAGGTCACTGTCTCACTGGTTATATTATGAGATTATTATAGGACAATGATTCTCAAACTTTCTGATGCCTGATGACTTCCAGAGGTTCTTCCTGAAAATCTTAATTCATTAAGTCTGGACAGAAGCCCATGACTCTGTATTTTTAATAGGGAATCTCAAACACTTTATTCTAAGATAATACCTGAACAAATTCTGGAAGACAGAAATTTCCTGTGCACCATGAGCTGATAGTCATTGCAGCTAGATACAAAATGAGTGATGGTGGTTGTAGCTCACACTACCAAAGGAAGGAGGAGGGGAATTGTGACTTCAAAGACGGTGTAAAGGAATCATCAACTACAGTGGCATCTGGTTACCTATCTCCTTCATACATACTTCAGGGCTTCTCAACTTCATTTCATCTACAATTTGAACTTTGTTACAATTTTAATTCTTTGTTGTAGGACAGCTTTCTTTTGAACTTTAGACTGTGTAGCAGCAACTCTGGACTCTACTCCTGGATGCCAATAGCTTACAACACACCCCCCAATTTGTGACAATGGAAAATATCTCCAGATACTGATAAATAGCTCATGGGGTCAAATGACTGAAGTTGGAAATGACTGCCACAGTGGAAGACAGAGATCTTTCTGCAGTTCCTCACCTATAGCAATTTCTGGCCTCAGAAAGTGGAATTGTGCATGACACCTGATCTGTTTTTTCTTGAGTATTATCTTGTGAGATACTATGCTTGTTTGATTAAGTATAGTATACTTACTCGGCTTTTTCTGGGACTCACAATATATGTTACCTCTCCAATCTGGTTTATTAAAATCAAATGAAACAGAATATTAGGGCCAAGACATGGCTGATATTCAAAATAATTATTCTTTCTTCGGATTCGGGAGGGCCCAGATCCCTTTTACGGAGTTTATGGGGAATTATAATTAACAATAGCAGCAGAATTGGGTCAGTTTTCCAGAAGATATATATTATAGAAAGGAAATTAAAAAAATCAAAGAGATAGAAATAGATAAAATTGCTTGAAAGAAAGGAGTGAGATAAATTTGAAAATATTTCAGCATAAAACTGTAAAAAATCTAGAGTTTGGAAAATACAGGAAATTTCCCAGTCTGGAAATTACTCCAGGCCTTTATCTTCTGTAAGAGTAAATAGGCAACGTGTAATCATGCAAGGGTATATCCTTCACCCTTCCTTCATTAATTTCACTTAACTGTTCTCAGCTTCTTTCAGTTATATATAAGAACAATAAGAGTGAAACCTTGTTAAGAATTTTTGATGGAAGAACTATCGACTACTATTGTATAACACTATGCAGTATCATATCCCCATTAAAATATGCAAAAATCTTACCTAATCTTAGCATAATGCAAAGAGTAACAAGGCAAGTGTTTGCTATTCACTACATACCTCTAGTGAATTAATTTCTAGTTCCCTGGCTAATCAGATCAGTGAATTAGTGTGGGCATCCAATGAAACAGTTAAATAACTATACAAAGCACATTCCTAATTAAAGCAGAAAAAGAAAGTCTACTCAGATTTATATTGACTTCAACTTTTAACTAAATTTATTCACCTCAGAATCTATTATAATGAAACTTTTTTGTTAAATAAATTATTTGGTATGGGTTACCTTGACTAACATGCTTTGTTGAAAAGAATAATGCTGCCTAATTAATGTTTAGTAGGAGAAGAAAACAAGGAGGTCAATACTATTTTCAGAGACTAAAAAGATGGAGAGTCAGTCAGAGAGGAGAGAAAAGCCCGGCACTGCACCGTTATTCTGGGCCAGGAAATATCTGTAACCTTGTTACTGCCATCCAGTTCCTTTAAGTGACTTCAGAAGATAAGGTAGCAACAGTTACCCTACGCTTATGCACAAACACTGTTTCTTCTGCCCTGAATTATTTGCCTGGAGACAAATACTCTCTTTTTATCTGCCTGCTCACCCTGAAACTGGTCAATTGCAAGGGGTTGTGGGGTAACCAATAAGACAACCAAAGACCTCACCTCCAGGTGGCTTCAGTGGGAAGCAGGGATTGAGGAAGGCATAAAGGCAGAAGATGGCTGGGCAGAGACAGCCTGTTTCTACAACCAGCACCACCACTGTCTTGCCTCTACAGTTGTTCAGGCTGCCAGAGGCTTCTGGTTGCCATGGCAACTGTTGGGCGCTGCTGCAAACTCAAAGCAGAGCCTCTGAAGTTAGGTACCAAACACGGGAGCTCAACAAACGGGAAGGCAACTGGAGAGGGAGCAGAGAGCAAGGATTACCCATGTAAGAGGTCTCAGCTCCTGTGGCTAAGAGGACCATTTTAAAATAGAATTTTTCTTTATGTTTCTGTAAAATGAGATAGTTCTTGCCAGGCATTATTCCGGAGCATGATTTAGTGCCCTGAGAGAGGAGACTGCCAATCTTTTCACTCATAAAGGCAGCGGAAGGGGGGTGGAAACGTGATTATCAGGAATGCACCGAGCCCGCTCATTCATTCATTCATTCAATTAGATATTCAGCATCTCCTGAGAGCTCATTTGTGCCGGGCACTGTGCCAGGTACCGGGACTGCAAAGCGAAATGAGACAACGCCCAACACTCACAATTAACAACGATAATTAACAAAAATTAGCAGAACCATCGTGAGCCTGGGGAAAACAGATTAGGTACTGTGTAAGCTTGCCACGCGTCTCTCTGGGAAGGCAGACTCCGAATTCAAACGCGGGAGAAAAAGAGGCAGGGACCCCCGAAATAGTGGCAGGCAGGAGGGAAGGCCAGGGGGGAGAAGGAAGCTTCTTTCCCCAGGGAGGGAATCTGTCAAGGCCACGCAAACGTTTCTCTGAGGCTGAGAGAGAGAAGAGGTTTGTTTTTCTTTTGGGAAAAACGGAGCCCTTTTCCCCACTGGGCTCGATTTCTAGTAGGAGAAGCCCCGCCTCTTTGGGCCGTAGATTGGTCCAACTCTTTTTCAGATAATTTATGCCAGCATCCTCTGTGTCTGATTGGCTCCCCGGCTCAATTCCGCTGGGAGTCGCATCCTACCTGGCTGGGAGGTGTACTGCCGAGCCACACTCATCCCCACCGTTACTCTCCTGGCTGGTGCTGAGGTGGAGAAAAAGTCCTCTCTTGGAGAACTGAGCGGCCAAAGCGATCCTGATGGGTTCTTGGAAAGCTTTTCTCTTCTCTCCCTTTCTTCTGTGGAGTCAAAGTAGAGTGGTGAGGCTCATGTTCTTGTTACTGACCCTGCATCTGGGAAACTGGTGAGTAAATTCAAGGACTTAAAACTATTCTTTGGGATCAACCCCCTTCCCCCTCATTTCTTTCTCTTTTGGAAATCATTCTAAGTTAAGTAATTTGCATTTCTCTGGGCACAAGCGCAATATTTTACCATCGTTTTATTTTCTGGTTAGATACACTTATTTTCAGATAGGATGAGATGAGCCTGTGTGTGAAAGCATAGGAGGCAGTTCAGTTTTGGATTTGTTTTGTTTTGCTTTGGCTTGTTTGACTTGACACAGTGGAAACTAGTAAAGGTTCAGTTCCTAGGATGGGGAGTAGAAATGATTTTGGTACTAAATTTAGTCAATGAATGTCATTGATGAACTTTCTGGATAATTCTGCATTTTAAAGAGAAAGTTATTTTAGAGACTTGTTACACAACATGGTATGTATGATGCTTTTCTATAAGTAAATATTGATTTTTCCCTTTATTATTATTATTATTATTTTGCTCTTCTGGAAAAACCGAAAGTTACATTTGGAGAGAGATTATAAATATGGTTTAAAAACCAGGGTTAAGAGGGTGTTATATTTATGTTAGAGATGACATGTTTATTTTATTGAGCTATCTGAATAATTTTTGAATGTGAGTGTGTGTGTGTGTGTGTGTGTGTGTGTGTGTGTGTGTGTAAGTGTGTTTGACAGAGAAAGAGAGAGAGACAAAGAGAGAGACATTAGCAACCCCAAGCCTCCAGTTTAACAGGAACAGGATCTGGGCTCCTTTGGCTGTAATATCTTCCAATAAAACTTTGAAATCATTCTGACAGAAAAATAAAATGCCCAGGTATTGCACCTGGATATAAGAGTAGTGGTTGAAAGGAGTTAAAATATATTAAGACACAGACTCTATTATGGTCTTGGACATACTATTCATATCATGTAACTGTGTTTTATATGAATGCACATTTAACATTATATTATTGTATTATGTGATACTGTTTAGAACTCGAGTAAAACGCAATCACTATGCAGATGGAAACATGTCTTTATAACTAGTTGCATCATTACTAAAACAAAATTATTATGATTAATTTTACTACATAGCTAGAGTGAATATTTATCAGCAGATAGAACAACTATATCTTCTCTCCAAAAACAGAGAATGGATTAAAGTATGCTAAGCAATATTAGACTTGCCAGAAAATGTTTTACATATGATTTTTTAAAGTATTACAGTTTTAGTTTATTTACCTTTCTCCCTAGAAACTTAAATTCATTCTGCATGGACACAAACATACTACTGACTAATTATTTCTTGCATATAAGTCATATCATAATCACTTATTTCTTTGAATATAATGTCAAATTATAGAAGATATTTTGGCTGATCATGTGTCAGTGTTTTCATGCATCTTCATAATATTACAAATGAATCTGTATTCTCATAAGTAAAAACAGATTTACCCAGTGGGTTTCTGAAATAACAACCTGTATGCTCCTTTGCCATTATAACTGCAAGTTTCCCTTGGAACCTAATAGACAAGCTGATCACTGAAATATCTAAAACAAACCATTTAAAGAAATAATAAAGTCATAACATCTTTTGGTTTTGAGGATATTTACATTACAATTTCATAATTGGCTCCAGAACTCTCTTCAAGCTGTTCAGAGGTAGTTATGTAGTATAGCTGACACAGATGGGTTCTGGAAGTCTGGAGACATGATCGGTGTCAAGACTCCTTACCCTCTTTAAACATTTAATTCATCTAGAAAATGAAAGGCAATAGATCATTTGTGATTTCTACAAGTTTTCATTATCAATATGTTTTAGATTTGAACTAAAACATAAAACAACTCAATGGTTGCTCTATTGGTTTTTCTTTGCAGTTTTAAAGAGTAAAATTCTAATTAGAATTTCATGTACTTTTTTTTTTTTTAACCATATGGAAGAGTCCATGAGAGAGAAGTGTTATGCAGTTAAAATAGATAAATAATTGATTTTTATCATAATAGTGTAAGTAATTTGGAATATTCTGGCCAATCAATAAAAGAATATTCAAAAATAAATTTATATGTTTCTGTTATAATTAGCTGTCAGAGCCTCCATGATGAGAGTTTATATCTTCACTTTAAAGTAGTTACAGGTGTGGTGAAGTTCTTACCCTATTAATATTTAGCTGGAGATAACTGGTGTCAACATGGATAAGCCAGTTACATTTATATTTTCATCTCCCTTTCTCCTTGTTTGGAAGGGCCTTTCTTTTAAACTAATCATAAATGGTTCTGTATATGAGACTTCTGTTTTCTTATGTTGGTTTCTAAAATAAATCTTCAAAGTCACCTATTTGGGAATTTACCAAACTGAAATTTGTTATTTCTTATATTTAATCAGAGACAATAGCTTGTTTCCTCACTAGTTTCCATCAAATGCATAGAGGAGAGACACTATTGATTTTTATATTGCTGAAGTATGAAAGCCTATCCTATTGTTGTAACTGAAAGCTGTACTCATGGTTCCTGTGTTTCATTCTCCGTGAGGCTCCATGGCATCTTGAGAAGTTGGTTAAAATTTCTTAGCTAGATTTGACTTATTTATAACGTTGGAAAAATCTAATTCTAATCAGATTTTTAAGGAGAGTTGAAAAAGTGCTTGGAGGCTTTAGTTGTTCTAAGAAGTAATTTATGATAAGCTTTGACTAAGCAGTTATATTTGAGAGAGCCCAGGGAAAATAACTTGTTTTTTTCCAAACAATTTCATGAGTCAATAATTGTACAATTTAACAGTCAGTTGCCCAAATGAAAATATTCAAATACACTTCCTTTATAAAATGTATTATTTTCAAGTAATTTCAATAATGTATTTTGTGGAGGTGGTAGTGAATGATTTTTCTTTAGGCATTTAGAGTTTTGACTTAATTTTCTAATAAAACACTGATGCAAACTTGAGGACAAAATTACTGAGTAATGATGTTCCATGACAATAAAATATTCAAAGAACCAAGGGACAAAATTCTTTTGGAACTAAAATGCAAATACTATAATAGAAAAATCCCCTGTGTATATAGTCTTTTAGCTATATCCCTCTTCTATTTTGTTTCATTATATACTATCAGACATACCTCTGCCTAAGCAATAAAAGCAGATGTTAGACTTTTCATTCAATCATGAAATAGGCTAATCTAATATTTTATAGTTATATAAAGGTGATTAGAATTTGTCTAAGAAAATATTAATGATGGCAGGGTCCCAAAGGAGAGGAGACAAGCAAGGTGGAAAAGTGGGGAAAAAAGGCTCTTGAGATGTTATCAAAATATGATAAATGACTATCATGAGAGAAAGAGGAAAGGTGGGCATAAATTAAATGTATGGGCCTCAGGAGGATAATTCACATATACACCAGGTACCACTTGAGAATCCTGGACTTGGCCATTAGAATGTAAATTCTGGTTTTAGCTCCACCATTTCCCACTAGGGTGATTTCAGGAAAATCTTTGAGGCAGAGAGTTCTCATTTGTGAAAATGGAAATGACATTCTCCTTTCCAGCTTGTTTCAAGACCAAGAGAGAAAATTTGTGCCAAGTACATAGCACTTAAAATTTTAACTGAAAAGATATAACAACAGATATTCTGAGAATTACAGTGATTCTAGTATTATTTATACTGGTTAAAGTTGTCTCAATTACAGTAAAGTCCTTGAATCCTTATGCATTATTAGACACGTTTTAGATTCCAGAGAGATCATTCATTCTTTTAATCAACAAATATTTCTTGAATACCTGTTACAAGCCATACACAGTGCAACACGCTGGGTTTACAGTGGTGAATAGACTAGACATGAGTACTACCTATATGTCATTTATACTCACTGCCAAGGCCTAGATTATGGTATTACTCAAACCAAAACATCTTGTCGTCACAGTAAGGAAACATACACTCAGAACTCCAAGGTTGAACAGAACTGTCTGCTGTTAGAAAAGATCTCAATCAAGGAAAGAAAATTAGAGAGCCATGAGATTTCTCATCACAGTACCAGAAGACTATGGGGGAAATGTTTCCAAAATTATAAAGATAAATGTTCAACCTAGAACGTTATACTTAGTTAAGTAACCAGTCAAGTATGTAGAGATAATATTGCTTAAATACTGTTCTCCCCATTTTGCAGATGGGAAAGCTGGGGCACAGCAATTTTTAGGAACTCGCTGAACATCTTATTGCTGCTAAATGCTGAATCCGAGACTCAAGTCCATGTGTTTTATGCCCAGAGCCTGCATTCTTTCACACTTCTCAGATTACAAATGCAATATAAGTTACAGCAAATAGCATGACTCTGGATGAATGAGAAAAAAATGAAAAGAGGGATGTTAAGAATAAGGAAAGGAAAGAACAGACGATGTCATTGGTAGAAGCATAGTAAGCATAAAAATCTACTGTGTACCTATCACATAATCTGGAATATTATATGTAGTGCTAGATTAATTATTTTAGGAAAAACTTCAACAAAGTGGAACACTTGATCTAAAAAGAATATCATAGGTTAAAGAGTTAAAAGGAATAATTTGGAATTCAGAGAATTTTTTTTTGAGGACTCAGATAGCAACTTATTTTTAAAGATGCTATATAAAATCATGGTTGAATTTATTACACATAGGTATAGCAAACAAACCATAAGTGAATAGGGAAAGCTATGGGGAGGCAGATTTTCTTTCAACACTAAAGGCCTCTAACAAAATAATGGATGTCTTATCACTAGACTTCTTCAAGCAGAAGCTTGTTAGAGTTCTTGTACTCTGTCGGAGGCAGATGAAATTTATGTCTCTTTCTATTTTTAAATATCTCAGAATCTAATTCTATTTGTACTAAAATAGTTTAACCAACTGAAGCCTCATGTTTCAGGAAATAGTCTTAGCTATTAATTCACTCAGTAAACATTTATTGAGCATTAGCATTCATTCAACAAATATTTACTCAGTGCCTACTGTGTGTTAAGCAGAGTTCTAACAACTGGAGATGCAGTGGTAAGTAAGACAGAATCGTTTCCTAATAGTGTTTGTGTCCTGAATACGGGGCATATATGTAAGAATATATGCTAGATGCACAGGACAAAGAAGACAGAGTCCCTGTCTCCAGAGAATCTGAACTCTAGTAGTTTATGTTGGTTATAAAATGCTATATTTGCTACTCAGAATTCTAGATGAGCTATCATGGGGACATCAAGGAAGCAGGCATCAGTTGCTACTCTGGGGAAAGACTGAATGCTGTCAGCTGTCTTGTATTAGTGAAGGAGAGACAGATAGATTGGAGAGAGAGAGAACATTACTAGTCTGTGGCCAGCAGTATAGTCTCACAGTTTAATAGGTCTTTTAAAATTGAAAACTGTATTCCTACATCTTCTGAGAGATCCTTTACTCTGGTCATCTAACCTGTGGCATTAAAATAGCAACATTCTGGGTGCCTGGTAGCTCAGTTGGTTGGCTGTCTGCTTTTGGTTCCAGTCATGATCTTGGTGTCCCAGAGATCCAGTCCTCCATGGGGCTCCCTGCTCAGTGGGGGGGGGGGGGTCTGCTTCTCTCTCTGCCCCTCACTCCATGTTCTCTCTCTCGTATGCTCATTCTCTCTGAAATAAATAAATAAAATATCAAAAAATAAATAAATAAAATAGCAACATCCTGTTGTAGTCTGTATCATTTAGTTTAATAGTGAACTTCCATACTGTAGGAATCCATTTCCTCCCGGATAAAATGTATTTTGAGATTTAAAATTTCTCCTTATTTTTAGACAAAAACATTGAGTAACACAGTAGTAGAGATTGTGCTAGGCATTAAGGAGAGAGAAGCACTCTAACCTGCAACTACCTGGGCATTTCAGAAAGTCTATGATTGGAATATAGTTAATCTAATATAAATAGTTTAATATTTGATCATACCATTTAATATGGTATGATCAGGTGATTTGGTTCTCCAGGTAGCTTTAAGACTGCTAGAATCAGATTCTGGACAAGTTAATATTGGAGTAGATTTCTAGGACTGTTACTTGTGGTTGCACAGTTTGTGAATTGCTTAACCACAGGGACATTACTCAACTCTCACTCATCCTAGTTATGTATAATTATCAAAATAATCTTCCAACACAGGAAGAAGAGTGTTTTGTGTAAAGATTGGCTTTTCCACAAAATAGCCATATTGACTAGAACAAAGTAACCGTATTGGCTAGATTAAATTTAAGTGTTACTCTGACATGTATGTTCTATAAACTAATTTGTGGTTCTGTGCAGGTGGTTTATGAGTGTATGTTTGTGTCTGTCATTTCCTTAGTAAGAGTTCTTTTTGAAAAACCTTCAAACTGTCACACCTGGAATGACTAGAAAGATAGTTTTGCTGTTTTTGTTCTATGCATTTGGATTCTCTTCTTTTTAAGTGAATGGGTCTGAAGGTATCCTTATGTCAATGAAAATATTTTAATCTCTCATTTTGTAATCCCAAGACTTAGAATAAAAGCATATTTTTCTGCATTCAAAGGAACTAATTGCCATTTCCTTCTTCAACTTAATTTTAAGATCTTTTAATATGTGTTCTAATTTAATCAGCCTCCACTTTACAAAGTTTTTAGCCCACATATAGAATTTATCTGATGCATAAGAACATCGAAGGCTTAGAGAATATGAATGTCATGAAGAATTATATTGTTTCTAAGACTAATTTCTGTTCTGTCAAGATCTATATATATATAAATTGGAACAATAGAGAATTCAGTGTTTATTTTAATATATTTTCAACCCAGTTGTCATTTTTAATAGACTTAATGAAAATTATGGTTTATTTTCTCTTCTCTAAAATATGTGTTGTTTTTTTTTTTTTAAATTCTGGCAGGACAAATTTCACCTAACAATTCCCTTTTTCATTAATTTCTGTAAACTCCCATATTGATTCTTGTACTTAGTTATAATGATTTTAACCTCTAATGTCTGAACTATGGGATTCAAATTAAAACTTCATTAATTCTATAAGCTAATTTGGGGAAAATATATTAACAATCTTGTTTAATAGCCAAAATGTTTACTTTGCCTTTTTTTCTGTTTTTTTATTCTTCATTTATTTTTCACATAAAACTTGTACCTACCTTACTACATTTCCTCTTAGTAATTGTATAAGCCATATTGTTACTGTGAAAAAAATTTTGTTTTTATTTATGAGAGATTGGTTCTGGTTTCAGAAAGGTACTTTCTTTTTTTAATTAATTTTATATTAGATTACCTATAATAATAAATTCTCCTATTAAGGCCAACAGTTACAGTTTTTAGTTATTTATTTCCTTGATTCACTGTAATTTTAGCTGCAAATAGCAAGATGAGATCTAATATTCTTTCCATTTATTCAATGAATATTTTTATTGGACACCTACTATGTGTTAGACATTGGGCTATGTACTAATGATACCACACTGAAAACCTTAACCCTTGTCTTCGAAGAGCTTAGAGAAGGTCATAAATAAATAAGGTAGTTAATTAAGATACAATGTGATCAGTTTCATGGGAGAGGTAAGCCCTGGACATTTCGGAAACACAAGGTGGAACACATTTACTTAATATTCGGGGCTAGGCTCCCTCTACCTTCCTCAAATTTCCTAAGTATTCACCTCTATGTGTGTTAACTGATGGATCCTATATTCCACTGTGTTTAAAAAAAAAAAAAAATCATCCAATTGAGTGGACTATCATTTCACCTCTCTAAAACTCTGAAAGTTCAGATCTATAATCCTGTCATACTTTTACTTCTTTTGTTTCCCTACTAACTTTTACAAATAATAAAAATGATTCAGAGCTACAACTATAGAAAAAAGGTCTGTACAAAAGAATTTAGCAGCTAGAAATTAAAGGAAAAAAGAAAACAAAATTCTCTTTTTTATTCTTTACTGTGTTTTTCTCAACTTTTAATTTCAGATCTAAAATCAATAGCTCTAACTACTCTTTAAAAGCTAGCTCCTGTAGGCTTTGGCATTAGGATATCTTCTACTCAGAAACATTAAAAGGGGTATGTTTCTCTTCTAGAACCTGTAGCTTGACTTATGCTTATAGAAACATATCTGGTATTTATAAATAAATACTAATCTTCTATGAGCAACAGCTCATAAATGAGGCCTGGCTTTGGAGTTTCTTCTCCATCATTTAAACAGATGAATGGAAGAGTTTTCCCCAGGTGTCAGAACCAGGACATTTGCAGTCACCTCTATATGAACTATATAAAGTTTGGCTATATAATTTATCTTCCAAATGAGGCCATTTTGTGAGTGAAAGAGGGTGCTATTATTGTTCTAGGACAACAGGTGTAAACCAAAGCCATCCTGGGCAAACCCTGATGAATGTCAAGCTTTTTTTTTATGAAAGATAGTTTATATTAATTGATTGACTTGCTCTATAGACTTATATGATTTTTCTCTAGCTATAAAGATGAATTTTCTTCATAATTATATGGTATAACATATAATTGTTTTACTTAGCCTGTGTTTGTTATTACTAGTTAAAAACGTTTGCTTGTTTTATTAAGAAGAGTAATACGTTCATTAAAGTAATTTTTCACATACAATAACTTATATAAACAGATTGATTTGTGTCATGTCTTAAAATAGCTTAGGCAAAAAAAGACAAACCAACATTGGTGTAGGTGACTCAAAAATTTTCTTTAGTAAATAATTAGTGCTGTCCGTTAAAAAAGCGTGAGAAGCAGAAATGTTGAAGAAGCAGATGCCAAGATGAGTTAGACGTGGAAGAGATTTTTCAGAGAAATGCTGTGTAAGATAAATAGGAGGAAGTGGAAGTAAGCTGAGATGGGCCTCAGATAGTAGTGGTCTGACAGCTCTCGGGTGACTGGGGGGTGGGGAGAGCAGTTTGTGTCAGAGGAGTCTCAGACTCCTGGGCACTTCCAATAAAGTGTTGACCAGGCCAGTGAGAGTTATGTAACAGGAGTTGTCCTTTAGAGAAGCCCCTACCTAGTCCTGCAGGAATGGACAGGTCCTAGGACTGCTTCTATGTTCAGTTATTGCTTCTATGTTCCGTTATTGCTGAAAGCTGCTGGGGGAAACTTGGGTCTGGTGCCCATGCAGTTCGGGTCTGGAAAGTTTGCAGCTGAGATATCAGTTAACTCTGTTCCCATGGAAGAAGTAAGTAGCGAATTTTCAGGGCTGTCACTGTTGTTTTCTTAGCAGAGCATCAAGCTCTGCTTCTCTCCATAAAAGGCTCTATTTAATTATTTAATTTTATGATTAAAAATGTATTTCAGGGGTGCCTGGGTGGCTCAGTCATTAGGCGTCTGCCTTTGGGCTCAGGTCATGATCTCAGAATCCTGGGATCAAGGCCCTCATCGGGCTCTCTGCTCAGCGAGGAGCTGCTTCTCCCTCTCCCACTCCCCCTGCTTGTGTTCCCTCTCTCACTGCATCTCTCTCTGTCCAATAAACAAATAAAAGCTTAAAAAAAAAGAAATGTATTTCAAAATACTATCTGATTTATAAGAAAAGCCAACTCATTTTTAGGTAGACATTAATGACAAATTACCTCCTTTTCATGTACTTATATTATAAAATTCTACAAAAAGATTCTAACACATATTAACATATAGACAAAATTCAATTTTCTGCAGCTCTGCTAGTGTAGAATTCTTAGTGTACTCATTATGCCACTTTTCCATTAAATCTTCAGCCAGGTTTTGGTAAAAATAAATTGTTCTATGTTATTTTTCATATAACATTAAAATATGAAAATAATTTTCTATTTTTGTAGACTATTCGCAAAGTCAGTTAAACATACATCCATAAATCATAGGGTTACACAATTATTTACTTAAACATACTTTTAGTATTTAAAATTTGTGCTATCATAAATAATACTGTGATAAACATCTTTGCATATGATGGTTTTCTTCTTTTTTTTTTTTTTTTAGGATTTTATTTATTTATTTGACAGAAATGGACATAGCAAGAGAGGGAACACAAGCAGGGGGGGTGGGAGAGGGAGAAGGAGGCTTCCTGTTGAGCAGGGAGCCAGATGCAGGACTCCAGGACTCTATCCCAGGACCCTGGGATCTTGACGTGAGCCTAAGGCAGATGCTTAATGACTGAGCCACCAAGGCATCCCGCATATGATAGTTTTTCTCTATCATTTGTTTAAATAGTTTTCTCCTTTATTAGAAAATAAGGTAATTTAGATCAGGAATACAACTTGGTCTTTGCGGTACATGATATTACCCTTATAAATGAATTAAAACATTGGATTGAAAGTTAAACACACATGTTATTAAGTCTTTTTCATCAGAGAATGTGTGTGTGATTCCCCCAAATTATTATTCCAACCTTTTGGAATTCAAGGATGGAGATTAGCATCCTATCCACGCACAATCCATATGTACTAATTACCTACCGTAAGTGTTGCTGTATTCTTATGAATTAGAAAACTCACAGTCCAAGTCCAACCACCTGGATTTTTTATTAAAGATAAAATGAGATGATACTGTGGAAACTCCCTCCCCCCCCCAAAAAAAAATGTGTGAGAGAGAAAACAGCCTTCAAATTAAGTTAATTTTCTCTGTTCTGTTATTTAATAAGGTATATCCTGGAAACCCTATACATCTATTTTTTCTCATCTGTAAATTAGAAATATTAATTTTTATTTCATGGGATTATTCTAGATTAAATGAAATAAAATGTGGAAAGAATGTAGCACACAATTCCTGACACATGGTAAGAAATTAATGGTGCCATATAAGCACTCAGCTTTTGTTAGTAACAATAAAAAACATCAATCTTTAAAATAACAGTTATTAAAATTTTATACTCAGGGGTCTAAATGCATTTCCATTAATTGTAAAATTAAAATTTTTCAAGTTATTTAAAAGAAATCCTTGAGCATGAGTCAAGAAAGGTCTCAGTGTTACATAAGAATCATACTTCTTTCCCCCAAATGAATGGCCACTCAATGTATATAAACATTACAAGAGTCCTCCAGCCTGTAAAAGATATTAAGACATCAGATAAACTATGTGAATTATTTTTAAATTACAACAAGTACTTTTTCATTACCCAAAATAATACCAATAAGATCTTAATGTAATTAATGAATATTCTGAAGGTAATTTAGAAAGCTTGGAGGGAAGATGCAGAAAAAATTAACTATAATGAGATTTCCTTTCTATTTTTACCAAAAATGAGGACAGTTAGCTTTGTGGTAGCACTGAGATTCTCATCTTAACCTCTGAGCTCGCTGGGGAAAGGGGAATATAAATCACTATGAGCATGCGCTTTTGGATTATCAGGATGTTGTTACTGTTAAAAAATAGAAAAAGCTTTTTATTTTTTTTTTCCCCTGGAAACTTCCATTTAACTACAATCATGTTTCAAAGAAAGATCACTGCTTATATGTGCACTGGCCTGCCTCTAACCACCAGATGTTTCATTCTATAAAACTGGGATTTAAAGCTAAATGGATGCTCTAAAATTTGGGCTGTTGCCAGTGACTTAGCAATTCTAATTAGATAAGATAACTTTCCTGGAGGACATTCCAGCAGGGACTCTTTATACTTCAGTATTTTCAGTGCTTTCGTTTATGAATGAATGCATGTATGTGTATGTATGTATTTTATTATAGGAAATAAATAATTTTAAATAAATCATATAGCTATATTTCTATACTATATATTTTTTAAAGTTAAATATGGCAGGACAATTAATGTATATAAGCTCTTCATTAAAAACCTGTTAACTTAATGTACCATAAGTGTTCACACATGAATTTAGGTTGTGTACTGTGGTAGTACACTACCCTCGAATCTCAGCAGCTTATGACCCTGAGTGCTGATTTCTCATTCAGGCTACATGTCCCTTGTGGGTCAACTGTGGCTCTGTCCATGTTGTCTTCACTCTGGGAGTGAAGTAATGGTGAAATCTTTATGTAGGCTGGTCTTTTGGCAGAAGCACAAGAATGATACGGTGAACTGTGCACTGCCATTAAACCTTCTGATTAGTAGTGATGCATGTCACACATACTCATTAGCCAAAGCAAATCACAGGGCCACACCTGAGTTCAACAGAACAGGGAAATATAATCCTCCACAGCAAGGAAGGAACATTTCAGGTCACATGACCAAGTCAGAAGTCAGTAGAGTGAAAAGTATAATTCTCTGACAAGAAGGAGAGAAGAAATATTGAGAATAATAGCCCACCCCACTATCTGCTGATAATAACTATCCATAGAATTCTATGGAGAAAAATGAGGTAGCAAATACTTTAAGGTAAAGATGTAATTTATAATATTAATTTGTACTCCTTAAGGATGAAAGTGTGGATTTGCAATATATGTATATACCAAATCGTTCTGCTGTAAATCTTAAATTTATAGTATAATATATGTCAATTATATCTTAATAAAACTGGACATTTTTTAAAAAGATTTAATTTACTTAGAGAGAGAGAGCGCGTGCATGCGGGTAGAGGTAGGGGCAGAATGAGAGGAAGAGAACTAGAGCGTATCATGCTTAGCGAAATAAGTCAAGCGGAGAAAGACAACTATCATAACATCTCTCTGATATGAGGAAGTGGAGATGCAATATGGGGGGTTAAGGGGGTAGGAGAAGAATAATGAAACAAGATGGGATTGGGAGAAAGACAAATCATAAGTGACTCTTAATCTCACAAAACAAACTGAGGGTTGCTGGGGGGAGGGGGGTTGGGAGAAGGGGGGGTGAGGTTATGGACATTGGGGAGGGTATGTGCTATGGTGAGTGCTGTGAAGTGTGTAAACCTGGTGATTCACAGACCTGTACCCCAGGGTATAAAAATATATTATATGTTTATAAAAAATTAAAAAAAATTAAAATTAAAAAAAAAAAAAGATACTCCCCTCTAAGCTGGGAGCCTGAAGCAGGACTCAATTTCAGGACTCTGAGATCATGACCTGAGCTAAAATCAAGAGTGGGCCGCTTAACTGATTGAGCCACCCAGGCATCCCTGGGGGGGGGGGGTGGAATTTAAGAAGGATAAAGACAGTGAGCGCTGCATTAGCTAAGATGTTTTATGTGCAAAGCAGAAGAAATCTAAAAGGATACTGTAGAAAAATCAACTCAAGATATTAAATCAAATTTGCATGTTTACTGCTAGAGGGAAGCTTATCTCTGAAACATATACAAATAACTCATATATTTTGGATTTACCTGACTTCACTAATGTAAGTGTTTAGTCTTTGGACCCCTTTTCACTGGGGGACTGAGATGTACTAGAGTAGGTGTTCAGTCTAAGATGATCATACTCATTTGAAGATGGCATTCTTTATGAGGAATAAAAAGAAGAGTAGTTTGCTTTACTTTTGATGAATTGTAGATGAACATCTCTATTGCTGCATTTTCTACCACAGTGCAGAGTTAAGCTGAATCCATATGCTTGTTAAATACAACGGTATAGTGAGAAGCCTTGACTGGAGAGTTAGGACTCGATTCTCAGCTTTGCTAATAAGTGAGTTTGTGAATGGCTAGTTCTCTACTGTCTTCAGTTTTCTCATTTATAAAATAAAGGCAATGGCATTACTTGATTTCTGAAGTCTCACTTCTAGTCATAAAACTTGATAGTCATGCCCCTCTCCATAAAATGTGGCAGGTCAGTCACCCATTCATGATTTGATGACAAGACAATCTCTGAAAAATTCTTGGAATGTGATACCTGGGTTCTTCTGAATTGAAGGGAAGAATCATAGATGTGTTCAATACTTTTTCCTTTATTCTTCTTTTTTACACATGCATTTTTAAATATCTCACCAGTTATTACAAATTTTCTTGTATTTATTTACCTTTTATTTTTGTATTTTTGGGTATGGTGGTTTAGAGTCACTATATACAGTTATACAGAGTGTGTACTATACAAATCTATGACTGCCATTCACATTTTCAGTGCCTAATCTCTACCGCCTTTAAAAACAGCTGCGGTGGCCAAGATTTAATTTATTATTTCAATATTATATGTTTCATTTCTTGTATTGAATTCTTAATTTTTGAGTATTATTATAATAGTATGGTTCATAGGAGGAAAGCATTAGCCTTACTGAATGTTATATACTATTAATGCTTGTTCCCATCTTAATATTTCCTAACAGAATTATAGGAATTATGATTATCTAATACTGTGTTTTTCAGTACAGAATTTGGTTGAACTTTTTATCACTCAATTTTTTTTTAATTATTTAGTGTTGATAAAGTGGATGACGAAGATGATGAGGATTTAACAGTGAACAAAACCTGGGTCTTGGCACCAAGGATTCATGAAGGAGATATAACACAAATTCTCAACTCATTGCTTCAAGGCTATGACAATAAACTTCGCCCAGATATAGGAGGTAAGTTTGAGTTATGTTGGGATTTTGCTGACCTTATTTTGGTGGAAACCTACTTTACTGATGTTATTTTAATCATACAGTTCATATTCCTTGAGTATCTGATGTATGTCAGAGACTTCTAGGTTTGATAATTATTTAATTGGCACTGTTGAGAAATTCTGTCTGATGTGGGAAGAAAGGCATACAAATATTTCTGAAGTTATTATTTTACAACTGCTACAATAAAGGGTACACCAGCCAAGTTTTGATAAAACTGCCTGAAAAGCTGAGTGGTATTTCATAAAAAAGAATATTTAAAAGGTAAGTTGTGTTCTAATTTTGTACAAATGCAGCACTGTCTTAATTAATTATAAACCTATAATAGTGTAGGTAATCCTACTTTTTTTTCTTAGTCATTTGCATTTATGTATAAGTTTTATAATAATTAACTTCTAAGTCCCCCTAATGACATTAAAAAAAAAACTCAAATTATAAACCAGCCGACATTTTCATTGGGAATGCATTAAATCTATGGTCAATATGGGGAAATTGAAATCATTACCATATTGAATTTTTATTATACTAAATTAATATTCAAATTCATCATATATTTCTTTATTTATGCATTTATTTTTATTGTTTCCTGTGAAGAAGTATTGAATATATTTTACTAGATTTAATTCTATATATTTGGAATTTGTGTTGCAAGGGTAAATAGATTTTTTAAATTTTATTTTCTAATTTTATATTAGCAGTATATAGAAAAGTTATTTTGCATATTTATTTTGTCTACAGGAAACTTGTGAAATTTCTTTCTCACTTTTAATTGTTTATTGTTATATTCTGCTAGATTTTCTACAAAGATAATAACTTATAAATGACAACATTGCAAATAGTGTGTCTCTTTGTAAATAATAAATATTTTGTTTTATTTCCAAAATTATACTTTTTTCATGTCATGTTGCATTGGCTAAGACTGGAGTAAATTTGAATAGCTTTGGGTTTTCCTGATATCAGGGAGAGCAATTCATATTTTACTATTAGGTATGATTGCTATAGGCTTTTTTTTTTAAGACAATCTTTGTAAATCCTTCTCTTCTTATTTTGCTGGAGTTCTTTTTTCCTTCTTAATGTTTCAAATAATTTCTGTAAATCTATTGAAATAATCATATCAATTATATACTGCCCCGTATTCTGCTTACCATTTGTTCTGTAAGTAACTGTCTGATTTTTAAACCTCAAACCAAATTTTCATTTCCGTAACAAATGGCATTTGGTTGTGATACGGTAACCTTAAAATATATCACTAGTTTCAGTTTGATAATGTTTTGTTTTGGAATTTTACATCTATGTTGATGAAGGACATTAGAGATTTATTTAACTTCCTATAATGTGTTTTTCAGTGTTGGAACCGAGATCATGCTAACTTCTACAAATGAATTGTTTTCCCTCACTTTTCATCTTTGAAAGAGTTTGTGTAAAATGGATGCTATTTCTTCCTTAAATATTTAGAGAATTATATGAAGTTATGCTGGCCTAGAGTTTAATTTGGGGAAGAATTTTTAACAATTTAATTAGTTTAATAATTTTGTAAACAACCTCTTAAGGAATAAAAATTTTCAAATTTGCTAGTTTTAAATTGCTTCATAATAACTTTTGTGATTTTTTGATGTTTTTAGTATCTGAGCATCTGAGCTTTTTACCTCTTTATCATTTCTGATATTAGTAATCTGTTCTTTCATTTATGAGTTAATCTTGAAAGACTTTCTCAATTCTATTAGTGTTATCATAAAATCAAAATTTGGCTTTGTCATTTTTTTCTGTTGAAAAACTTTCTTCTTTTTTTTAAAGATTTATTTGAGAGAGAGAGAAAGATAAAGTGAGCACATGCATGGGAGCAGGGTAGAGGAAGGGAGAGAGAGAATCCACTAGGAAACTACTCAGTGTGGGAGCCCAGCAGGGACGCACCTGAGTGGAAACCATGAGTTGGCCCCTTAACCGACTGAGCTGCCTGAGGGCCCTGAAAAATCTTCTTAAATTTCATTGTTTTACAACATTTGGTTTATTATGCTAATCTAATTTCCTCAATGCAATGGGCTGTTTTCTTAGATTGTTTTAATTATTTAATTTTAAAGTTTAACACTTAGCCTTAATAAGATGGTATCCATACATGGAATTTCCACAAACCCTTTAACCATAATGTTAACATTTTATATAACCATAGAAATCCTAAACTAAATCAAGAAAATAATATCCAGAATACCATTAACTACTCTAGAAACATTATTCAAAATATGGCAGGTGCCTCACTAATGTCTTATCTGTTTCAGAATTTCAACAAAGATCACACAATGTATTTTGTTCTCATGTCTTTTTATTTTCCTCCAATCTGATATAATTTCTATTTTCCTGTATGTTTCATAAACTTGATAACTTTAAAGAGTACTGGCCAGTGGAATGTCTGTCAGTTTGTTTGGTATTTTCATTACTCCGCTGAGTTGATACATTTTTGCTAAGGATAACAAGAACTGATTGTGTGCCCTTTCAGTGTGTTGTATTAGGAGGTATGTGATGTGAACATATCTTATTACTGGTGGTATTAATTTTAACACTTGGTTAGTGTGGTTTCATGTAGGTTTCTCCACTGTAAAGTTATTATTTTTCCCCTTCTAGATTAATACATATGTTATGAGGAGATATAGTCAGGAGCATGGTCAACTACGTAAAAGTTTCTCAGCCCATGTTTGTCCATTAAGCTAGTATCCATCAATGATTATTATCTGTAACAGTATTTATTACTGTGTTGTTTGCCTAGTGGTGACTCATCATCACTCCTTCTGTGCATAATATTTGTAAGTGTACTATAAGGAAGAGCTGTGTTTATCCTCCATTTATTTATCTATTCATTTATACTCAGTATAGACTTACATATATGTTTTACTTTATAGCTTATAACCCATTACTATCATTATTATGTTGCTCAAAATAAATTTGGCACTGAAACTTCCAATAGTTTGGCTTCTGTGTCCCTTCATATGTCTCCATCATTTTCTGATCACATCCTTACTTTTTTTTTTTAAAGATTTTATTTATTTATTTGACAGACAGAGATCACCAGTAGGCAGAGAGGCAGGCAGAGAGAGAGGGAAGCAGGCTCCCTGCCGAGCAGAGAGCCCAATGCGGGGCTCCATCCCAGGACCCTGGGATCACGACCTGAGCTGAAGGCAGCGGCTTTAACTCACTGAGCCACCCAGGCGCCCCACATCCTTACTTTTTAGTTCATAAGATATTCCTGGCTCATCTTGATCCAAGCAGTGAGATTCACCATTTCTCCAAGGTATTGAGAAATCAAGATCAGGGCAGTAGGTATATTCATTAATATTGGGTGTTAGTGCTTCTTAAGCATTTCAAGTGAGGAGAAGTAGAAAATATATGTTCTACAAACACATTCACAATGATCTATATTTCTATCTCTATCCCTTTTTACATGTATTGTAAGCCATGAGTTCATACTGACAGCTCTGCTTCCGAACTAAACACCATGGGATTCATTCTACTGTTTTCTATTTCCTTATTTGTAATTCCTTTTATCAACAGTGAGACACCTGGCTCTGATTTATCCAAAGTATATTTTCTTATTTTTTTCAATTCCAGTAAATATAAAATGGAGTTCTAAAATTTTAACATGCCATTTGACAATGAAAATAAATTAACTGGAATAAAATACTCAAGTACAATTATTTTCATCTTCAGTTTTACAGAATATAATTAAAATATTGTTAACCAACTTAAGTTCTTATCTTTCCTATTTCCTTCAATGGTTATTTTATTCATTTTTAATACAGTTTGGCTCAAGTATCACTGGTTATATTCCACTTTGAGAAGAATTCATCCATGTCTACTTTTAGTACTTGCATGATTTTATTTGTTTATATTTAATTCCCTAATCCATTTGGAGTTATTCTATGGTATGAAGTATGAATCTAATTTTTATCTTTACCAAGTGGCTTTTCTGTTTGCTAAGCATCATTTATGAATGAAATCAATTTTTGCTTTTGTTATTTGAGACACTCACTTTCTCATATATTACATTTTCTTGTGAACTTTGGTTATTCCTGATCTTTCTGTTCCATTCTCTCATCTGTTTTTCTATTTGTCACTACACTATATTAATAATAGAGCTTAAACAGTACATTGAGGCTAAAACATTTTGTATTAATGTCTTGTAAGACTAGTTCCACCTCGTGGTTTCATGTTGTTTGGTTTTTTCCTATCAGTTTTTCTGTTTTGTTGTTGTTGTTTCTTTGTTTTGTTTTCTTCTTTTTGGAGTTTTGGGGGTTTTTTGGAGAGGGAGAGAGAGAGTGGGAGGAGCAGAGAGAGGGAGAGAAAGAATCTTAAGCAGGCTTGACACCCACGGCTGAGCCCCACATGGGGCACCATCTCACAACCCTGAGTCAGATGCTTAACTGACTGAGCCACCCAGAAACCCTAATTTTACATTTTTTCATAAAATATATGGCTTTATTAATAATAAATTTAACTTCATGAAAATACCCACAAAACTGGGACGTCTGGGTGGCTCAGTTGGTTAAGCAGCTGTCTTCAGCTCAGGTCATGATCCCAGCGTCCTGGGATCGAGTCCCACATCAGGCTCCTTGCTCAGCAGGGAGCCTGCTTCTCCCTCTGCCTCTGCCTGCCATTCTGTCTGCCTGTGCTCACTCTCTACCCCTCTCTCTCTCTGATAAATAAATAAAATCTTAAAAAAAACCCCACAAAACTTGTTTGTGTGTTTATTGGGATTGTGTTAAATTTGTAAATTAACTATGGGAGAATCAGAATCTTCATAACATTGTTCATCGAATATGGGAACATGTCTTTGCAATTCTTCATACTTATTTTGTATCTTTCAGGAATATCTTAAAGACTTACTCATACAGGTTTTTCACATTTTTATAATTGAGTCCTAAGTATTTAATTTTTTCCTTTCTATAAAGGGTAGTTTCTCAACTATGTCCTCTACTGGTTATTAGTTTTGTGTATCAATCTTATTGATTTATGAATGCTTATTCTATACCTTACTGCCCTCCTGCTTACTGACCTTTTATGATTTAAGCATTATCTGACTTTTTTTTATCTGACTTTTTGAAATATGCTATCAAGATAATAGATAATTTTTTTCTTTATTCATATGCAACTAATTGATGTCTCTTATCTAATAGAATGTATTAATATCTCTAATATAATACTGAGTAATGGTGGAGATTGTAACTTTACCTTTTTCTAGATCTTAATGAAAATGACTAATGTTTTGTCCTACAAAGATTTACATTAAGAAATCTTCCCTCGGGCGCCTGGGTGGCTCAGTGGGTTAAGCCGCTGCCTTCAGCTCAGGTCATGATCTCAGAGTCCTGGGATCGAGTCCCGCATCGGGCTCTCTGCTCAGCAGAGAGCCTGCTTCGCTCTCTCTCTGCCTGCCTCTCCATCTACTTGTGATTTCTCTCTGTCAAATAAATAAATAAAATCTTTAAAAAAAAAAAAAAGAAATCTTCCCTCAACTTTCTTGATTTTATTTTTATATTTTTAATTTTTATTTATTCTTTTTTGAGTAAAATATTTTTAAAAATATATTTTTTATTTATTTGAGAGAGAGAGAGAACACACAAGCAGAGGGAGCGGCAGGGGCAAAAGGAGAAGCAGACTTCCCACTGAGCAGGCAGCCTGATGCCTGGCTTGATCCCAGACCCTGAGCTCGTCATCAAGCCTAAGGCAGCCACTTAATCGACTTAGCCACCCGGGTGCCCCTTGATTTTGTTTTTAAATCAGGAAATTGGTATTAAAATTTGTCAAAGGCATTTTTAGCATTTCTGAAAATAATTATGATTTTTTTTCCTTCTTACATCTATCAATATGGTATATTATATTAATTGAAACAATTTGCATCCTGTAGTATATACTTAATGAGGTGTTGTATTTTGTTTGCTAATGTACTATTTAGTATTTTGCATTGGTATTCATGAATGATATTCATGTTTCATTTTTGTATTTGAGTACTCTCTTCACCTTTCTTAGATATTCTTTTAATAATTGTTTCATGATAGGGAGTTTTCATTTATTCTCAAAGGTCTAGCAATTTATTTAACTTTATCGACAGCTGGTCTTTGGAGATTTGAAAGAATTCCATTGTAAAATCATCCAGGTCTCTTGGATTTTTTTTGGAAATAATCGACTTGTTTTCCTATGGAAATTGTTCTTTTTATACTTTATCCTCTGTCAAGATGAATTTTGGTAATCTGTATTTCCTTAAGAAAAATGTCCCTTTTATCTATGTTTTCAAGTTTATTTGCAAAGCAGTCTTCGAAGTAGTCTCTTAGGATTTAAAAAAATTTCTTCTGCTTCAAACTTTACTTCTGCTTTTGTAATTTCTTTTTTTTTTAAGATTTTATTTATTTGTTTGAGAGACAGAGATCACAAGTAGGCAGAGAGGCAGGTGCAGAGAGAGGAGGAAGCAGGCTCCCTGCTGAGCAGAGCTCCATCCCAGGACCCTGGGATCATGACCTGAGCCAAAGGCAGAGGCTTTAACCCACTGAGCCACCCAGACGCCCCTACTTTTGTAATTTCTTTATATGTTGTATTATTAACCTTTTTTTTTTGGCCAAGAAAATTAAAATAGTGTTTTCCTCTACTTTGTTAATGTCTCCCAAAGTCCAGAATCCCATTTCTTAATGAGTTCTACCATTTTTTTTTATTAACTTCCTTGTAATTTCTATCTTGTCTTTATTATAACCTTCATTGTATTTTATTCTGTTTTGCTTCTTTCTTGTTTTTCTAGTTTTTGAGCTGGGAATTTAATGATTTCTTCTCATTCTAAATTTTTATCGTGTTCCTATCCATTTTTCTTGCTTCTTTTGTAGATTTTGCCTCATAAACGTAGCTGCTTTGTTATTTAGTTTAGAAATATCTTGGTTAATATCTTCATAATTACTTGTGGCTTTAACCATTAAAAAGGAGACCTTAATTGTCACATCTAAAGCTTTTTGACTTAAATTATGTGTCATTGGAAGTATCATTTCCTGCTGCTTCTTATTGTTTCTATTTGTCTGGTATTTTTTTGCCTTCCCCATTAATTTTTTGCCTTCATGAATCGCTTCATTTTAGCTGTGCTTCCTGTATGCACTATATCATTAGGTTTTGTTTTGTGAGATAAAATGAAAACATCTTTTTCTTTTCATGGAGAAATTAATTGCATTTCATTTGTGGATATGACTGATAGGTTTGTTCTCAACACTTCCATAATACTTTAGTTATATTTGCTCTGTTTTTGCTTGAGATATAGATTATTTGGATTTCATTTAATAATACTTTTAGTTTAGTATTTTGAAAGTTTTATGTTTTGTCCTAGTTTTCCTTCATATTTTTAACTTTCCCAATGGCATTAGTCCCTGGTTGTTTTTTTTTTTTTTAACCTTTTGCTCTTTTGATGATCAGTTGTCATTGGTATCCCTTAAACCCCATCTACTGTGAACAGAACAGTGAGCTTTTTCTATTTTTTCCCTCTCCTTTGCTGTATTATTTTTAGTCAACATATTTTCTGCTTTACAGGAATTCTAACAGTTGTAAATTAGGTTCAGTCTCTTGTTTCAATCTTTGTTTTAGTATTTAATCTGCCTTGACATATGTCAAAATACTCACCATTGGTCTTTTTTCTGAAGTTTTTCCAGTCCTGTCTTAAACTAGTAGCTTTTCCAAAAAGTTTCTATGTCTCAAAAACTTTTTTCCATTGACTTGATGCTTGTAGGACAGATTGGGTACATGTGACTTGTGCTTTCCTTCACTGTTTTCCTTTTATCAGACTATTTCAAAGTTCTTTGCTTGCGTATCATTTTTGAGAAATCTGATGCCAATCCAATTCTTTTGCCCTCATAATTTATTTCATCTTTTCATGCCTGGAGGCCTTTTGAATATTTTTTTCAGTTGAATACTTACACTATACTCATAATACACTAATTATCTCAGAGTTGTTCTTTTTGAGTAACTTTTATTCTAGGTAACTGATGTGTCTTTTAAAAGTGCAATTTCTGGGGCACCTGGGTGGCTCCGTGGGTTAAAGCCTCTGCTTTCGGCTCAGGTCATGATCTCAGGGTCCTGGGATCGAGCCCCGCATCGGGCTCTCTGCTCAGCGGGGAGCCTGCTTCCCTCTCTCTCACTGCCTGCCTCTCTGCCTACTTGTGATCTCTGTCTGTCGAATAAATAAATAAAATCTTTTTAAAAATAAATAAATAAATAAATAAACAAATAAATAAATAAAAGTGGGATTTCTTTCTCTTTCCCTCTCTCCTTCTTTGTACCTCCTTCCTTCCTCCCTGTTCTTCCTTCCTTCCTTCCTTCCTTTCTTTTCTTCTTTCTTTTCCCTCCCTCTCCCTCTCCCCCCTCTTTCTCCCCCTCCTTCCCTCTCCCCTCCCTTCCTTCCTTTCTTCTCTCCACTCTAGTGTTGAATTTTGGTTCTCTTCCATGTGCTTTAGTTTTCTTCTGCGTGGGTTTCAGTGACATGTAAGCTAATCAATCAGAATCTGCCTCCCTCCTGTTTGCCACTTTTCCTCTGAGTTCTCTCTTTATCTCACTTACATTCTTTTGATTTTCCCGCTTGCTATTCTTTGTTTATTTTTTTAGTGTAATTATTCTTTTGTCGTTGTTGTTTTAGTTTGTTTTCCTAATTCTTTTTTTAAATTAATATAATGTATTATTTACTTCTGTGATTTATCAGTCTTACACAATTCACAGCACTCACCATAGCACATAGTCTCCACAATGTCCATCATCCAGACACTTGATTCCTGCCCTCCCACCCCCCAGCAACTCCGTTTGTTTCCTGAGATTGAGAGTCTCTTATGATTTGTCTCCCTCCCCGGTCCCACCTTATTTCATTTTTTCCCCCTCTCTTCCGCCCATGACCCTCACCCTGCCTCTCAAATTCCTCATACCAGAGAGATCATATGATAGTCTTTCCATGATTGACTTATTTCACTTAGTATAATACCCTCCAGTTCCGTACACATCCTCGCAAATGGCAAGATTTCATTTTTAATGGCTGCGTAGTATTCTATTGTGTTTATTTAGATCCCATTGTTCCTTTCTAACTTTCTTTCTCACTCTCCCCTCCCCCACCAGATATAGGAGCAGGAGCAGGTGACTAAGTCTGCTACCTAAAGACAAGTTTAACTATAGAATGAGAGGCCCATCTTCTATTTTTCTAAGAAGACATTTCCAAAGAAGAAAAAAATATATATATTTAATCAAATATATGTATAAATTGCTTTGTATTATATTAAAATAGATAATTAAATATATATATTAAAATTCTTTTATGTATGTGTATTGAATACTTGATAATGGTTATTGGCCACTGACTACATGAAATATGGTTAGTATGTCTAAGAGAACACATTTTTACTTTAATTTCTATTTAAATTTAAGTAGACATATGTAACATGCATAGTAGCATGGTTAAGTAATAAATTATTTAACTGTTGAAGAGCTCTGTGGAGGCAATTTTTTTTTCTATCCAGAATTTGTGTTAGTATGGTTTCAGGCTTTGTGTATTAGAATCTATTGGCTAAAGCATTATATTGCACTTAAGAACTTATATATCCAATATGTACCTTTTTATCCATATGTATCCAAATATCTATGTGTCCATATGTAACCTGCAGAAGGAGATGGTGAGTGTTAGTTGATATTTCCTTGTTAGCAAGGCCTGGGAAAAAGTATCTGGACCCAAAGTGGTATATTTGGGTTGAGAAAACTTGCTGTCTATTCTAGGGCAAGAAAAACATATTGGTTATGGTTCTTTCAAAAACTGTGTGTTATAATGGTAATATAGGACTCAGTGGGACTATTTATTTTTTAATGCCTATTCTGTTACAATAGAAAAGACTGTTAAACTTACGTTCTAGAATTAGAGATTTTAATTGATCTGAGTTAATTTTTAATTACTCTTAATTAATTAATCTGAATTAATATACAAAAGTGACCCCAAACCTACATAATCTGCTAAAGATATCTTAGAGTAATTTGAATGTCACCTAAGAAAGCATGGTTAAACATAATTATGAAGAAAGTGTTTTTAAAATCTGTTTTATTTTGTATCTTCGGATTAAAAACTGATTACCTATTTCTACAGTTGGCTGTCTTCAATTTTGCCCTAGCTATGCGGATATTGAGTGTGGAAACTTCATTGATCTCACTGCTTTCTTTTTTTAAATTATTTTTTGATTCTTCTTACTGTTCTCTGCATTATCTTTAAGTTGCTCATAATGTCCATTCTTTCTTATATTCACTACCTCCCACGGAGAGTTTATCTTATATTTTGTTGAGATACTTAAAACAAAGTACTTAGAATCACAATGCAGAAAGAGACCTTGCAAAAGGAATCCAGTGTCCTCTCTACCTGCTTTCCATCTCTCAAAAATGTGATTTGTTATGGTAATACTTTTTCCCCATCATTGTTTATCACAAAAAAAAAGGAGATCTTTCATCTCCATATGCATTGAAGAATTAAACATAATCTCTGTCCTTATCCTAAAGATCATTAATGAACCTGGAATGACAATTTCTTTTTAGTGTCCTTTTTTATTTTTGAATGAAATCTGATGTTTTCTTTTTAAAATATTATTTAAATCCTCCAATTGAACAAACTTTGTATTGAGAAAATTACAGAGCTAAGAAAATGTACTCACTCTACCAAGAAGCCTGTATTTAAATGATTTCAGCCACAAGTATTGTTCATAGGATGAATCAATAAAAGGTAATGAGTCATTATTAAGGAACAATGACAGTTTTCTGTTGTTTTCCTCTTTAGTATATATTTTGAAGCATACAGTCTCTAGCTGGTGTTTTAAAATTAATCTGACCTATTTTAGTTTGCTTTCAGGCTTATTTGGGGCTGAAGTTTAAAGAACTAGATGAAATACCAGCAGTCCCAAGTTAAAAAATGGAGTACATAATAATTAAGGACATATTTATAGTTTACAAATATATATTTATTAAGTTATTTATTGAATATCTTCATCAACAGCAATGATCTACATTGCACTCAGTAATGTGATTCTTCTTTTATCCTATCCTATCCTATCTTATCCTATCCTATCCCTATCTGTTACTCATGAAATATTTCAATGTGGCTCAGCCCTAATGTAAGAGTTTATATTTCCCTAATGTTATATATTTGTCTCCTGGTTGGTTAAGGAAATATTGGTATTAGGAAACTAGGATAGATGACTCATATCTAAAACATTCTATACTATAAATGTGAAAAGTATGACCTACAAATAAAAAGGCCCCCAGGTATCATTTATTTATCTGCATAGACAGTATTCAATCCTTACTATCATGCAATAAAGAGGTGTTCAGTGTTTGTTGATTTATCAGATGAACAGAAAAAAATCTAATTAAATAAGTCTGGTACGTTATACTTAATTGCTTATAACTGGAAATAAATATACTTACAAATGGAACTAATACACCTATGTTTTTTTATTAATTAGCTTTCATAAAATCCATTCTATAAATCTAGCTAAAACTAGCATAATTATCTGATATTTATTGGCTTCAATTCACAATAAAAAATAAATGACAATTAAAGGAAGTCATCTCAGATGTCATCAGCTTACATTAAATTATAAAGCCTGCTATAAATCATATGACATACTTTTATTTAAGAAATCTATTTGTTGTCTAGCAGATTGAATTACATTGTCATGTACTATGTAGGTCTAGAGACCTATACTTTTGCAAACGAAAGCTATTTTTGACAAATCTTATTTACTTTTCTAGCTAAACAACATATATATATACCATGTAATAAAATCTTTACTCAAAGAAAACCAAACTATGCAAATATTTTAATGTTTTTCTAAGTGTAATTTGTTTTATAATTGCAAAAGGATATATATTTATAATATATTATATATTGTAAAATTATATACTGTTTTTTCAAAATACCTCAAGTTCTCCATTGAATTCTTGCCAGCATGGGTAATCTGCCAGATTGGAAGTTTCGAAGACAGGAGACTTGGGACTGAATAGAGACTCTGACAGGCAGGCTTAACTATGTGTTAGAGGGGGAAGTGTGTCCTTCCAGGTCAAACATGTGTCTGAGTTTTAAGAATGATAAATATTAGTCCAGAAATAAGAAATCAGATACAATTTATAAAGGAGAACTGAGTAAGTGTTACTAAACGTGCCCTTTATTATAGAAACTTTCAATCTACAAGGAGGCTTATATGCTTTTTTTTGTTTGCATCATCTCTAAATAAATCTCTTTTGAGATATGAATTTTTTTTCATAAAACGGTTTTCTTCTTGTCAACATTGTGAACCCTTTGCACTGACACTTTAATAAGTATTTGCTACATTAATAAATGAACCCCTTATATTCTATTTGGTGGGACAGGGGAATAAAGCAAAATAATATATTTTCATATTTGAAAAATATTTTTACAAATATTTTAACAAATATTTTCAATATTTGTTAAAACAATAAACAAAAAAATCATCATCTAATATGGTGGTACTACAGGTATTCATAAATCGTGTCATTTGATAAACATTTAAAAGGCTGCTCTGCACTACACATTTGACAGACTGTAAACATACTGACATACAGTATATACCATTTAAGATGAACTGGGAAAACACAAATGGTTATATATACAACACAATAGATGAAATCCATAGAAATATCTATACAATATACTCTGTGAAATTTAAATAAAAATGCACCTAAGTTTGGAGCCAACATAAACCACCTAAAGGAATATTGTTAACAGGGGAGAAAGAAGTAAGAACAAATATTTATGAAGCTCTTCGTAAGAATCAGAATCAGACATGAAGGTAAATGCTTTACAGACATTATCTCCTTTAATCCTCATAACCATGCTTTGAGTCCCATTGGTGCTAGAGCATGCTTATACTGGCTCACGATAGCTACTTATTAGATACTATCCCAACTCTGCATTCAGTGACTTCACATTTGTATCCTTAAACCAGCCATTGTGGGAATATTTACCCATGGGTATCAGCAAAAGCTACACCTCAGGGCTTCCCCCCGATCCACTATGGAAGAAAGGTTGTTGAACAGTTACAAGCACACAACTGATAGGCATTAAGTCGAATTGTATAATCCTTAGATACTAATATTCATTCAAATTCTAAAATCCTAGCATATTGCAGAGAGCAAATTACCTAGCAAATTATTAAATCAATTTCCTTAATTTTAATAAAGGATTTAGATATTTATAACATTTTTATGTTGTATGCTAAAATGTTTTTAGGAGGTGCCTCCTTAGCGCAGTAGGCAGCGCGTCAGTCTCATAAAATGTTTTTAGGGATGCCTGTGTAACTCAGTTGGTTAAGCATCCAACTCTTAATTTCAGCTCAGGTCATGATCTCATGGTCCTGGTATAGAGCCCCAAGTCAGGCTCCACACTTAGCATGGAGTCTGCTCGAAATTCTCCCTCTCCCTCTGCCCCTGCCCTTGCTCATGCTCATTTTTTCTCCCCCTAAAATTAAAAAAATAATAATCTTTAAAAAAATGTCTTTAGTTTAAAATGTTGAATTTTACATACATAATTGACTTGTGAACTGAAATGTTCAAAAGACATTTGTGTTTTTGTAATGGGTGATGTTTCTTCATTTCCTAATGAAGAATATTTTATTATTTAAATGGTAAATGTTATTTATGAAGATCTATTTAAAGCTAAGATTTACTTAACACAACCTCTGATCTTATTTTTTACTATTCTTTATGTTGTTATTTTGCAGTGAGGCCCACTGTAATTGAAACTGATGTTTATGTAAACAGCATTGGACCAGTGGATCCCATAAATATGGTGAGTGACGAGCATTAAAAATAATTGTCTGCCATGGAGTTCTTGAATATATACACCCAATAATAGAATGAATATATGACAAATTCTGATAACTTATCCTGAAAGAATTCAGGGCAACTCTGAAATGACTATATGCCAAGTTCAGGGACCAGGGCTAAAATATCCCTTATCTAGGAACATGTAGCCTTTTACTCCAGTGAGCTGTGTTTGTAGGAACTATGTTAAGGCATGAAAAATTATCACCTGATCCATCAAGAGGAGATCCCTGAAGAAATCTGGAAAGAGATAACTAGAAGGACTGTGGGGAAAATGGAGAAGGAAAAGGACTTACTGTAAGAGCCAGGGGCATGCACAAGATCATGTAGGAATGCAACAACCTGATAAGATCAGGGGAACTTCCAGTGATAACACGAACATAAATTACAAGTAAGGGAGACTGACAGAATGCTTATGGTCCTTATTAAGGAGGTTCTTCTTAGCCATAATAGGAAGTGTGGGTTTTATGAACTGTATCCTCTTAGATCAGAGAAATGATGAAAACTTTTCATCAGGAAGGTATCATAGGTGAATTTATATTTTTAACAGATCACACTTCTAACAGTGTAGAAGATAGACAAGACCATTAAGGGGTTAGAGACACCAGTTAAGTAATTGCTGTAGTCTGGGAAGTAGATCTTCTATTCTGAGGTAATCCCAAATTCATAGTCTGAGATACTAGACTTTAGGGCTTCAACATATGAATTTTAGAGGGATACTGTTCAGCCCCAAACACCATCCAAAGATAATTTTTAAAACTGATTTTCTCTCTTACCTCATTTATTCATTAGTACAACAGTGAAATCATCCCTTTCTTATAGGCCTTAAACTCTTTTTTATCTGAATAGCCATCATGCCTAACAACTGGCTGTGTGTGCTGATTCCTACAGTATTACTGTCAGCCACATTTTTTCTTTTACTTAATATGATGGTCACATGATTGTCATTAACTTTCACAGCTGCTTCATCAACTACTGTACTGATGGCATTTTGGCCACAGCACAACTGCCATCTTTGTCTCCTTGTTGCAAATGAATATGAATTGGCTGTGGAAATAAGTTGAATTTGAGAATCGGAACTGAGGAACTCTCAGGAGAAAGTTAGAGCTTCAGCAAATATTTGTCAGAAATTAGCTGAACCTCTTAGAGATGGGAACAACAGTCTTACAGTAAAGAAAGAGAAAAAGGAATAAATATCAGACCTTAAGGAACACATACATTTAAGGACCTGAAAGATGAATCTGAAGTGATAGAAGAATCAGCAACATTGTCAAGAAAATGGAGGTTAAACAGTGGCAAAGAAACCAAAGGAAAGGAAAGTTCCCATACATTTTTGAGTATTTGCTCTGCCGCAATTGAATTCCTAAACAAATTGCTGACTTCTGTAAAGATAAAGCATTCTATATAGCTGTGTATGTTAATTTAACATTATGCAAATGTGAGATTTTATAAAGGGATACATCACTAAAAATGCTAATTTTCTCCTTACGAGAATGTTAAAATGTTTAATTTCCAATTAACCAATGAAGAAGATAAACCCATTAGAGCTTATAGACATCTACATTTGCTGAATTGTATATGTTTAGTCTTGGGCTCTTGTCTTTAATTTAAATAAATTCATTTTAAAAACATGGTCATTAAAATAAAAAATAGGATTCAAGGCTGTATTAGTATTCCAGAGATTCTTTATCAAGAATGGCCACTGAGAAACTTCTGTGATGATCTTCCTGTATCAAAGTTTCATAGTATCAAAGACTGAGTTTTCCCAGTAGGCAAACTGCACACTTCTAACCTTGGCCAGTGATAGTTTTTTAAAAAGCTAATTAAATGAAATTGCTATTAAAACTAGTGATACTAAAGCACAAACAAGAAAAAAAGACATAGAATACTTGATAGTGTTTATTAAAAGAGAAACCTTGTCTTACTAGGGACAAATAAGGAGCAGTTTACGTAGAAGACTTTTAACTAAACAATGTAGGAAAATTAGAATTCAGCTTTCATAAAATGAACAAAATTACTTTGGATATGAGTATAATCAAGCAAGCAGATTTGAGTGTAATTAAGCAACCAAGAGGATAGGTTCCCCTCCCCTTAATAATTAATACAACTTAAGTTACTGGTAAGGAACAAAATTATGTTATTAGCTTAATGGTTTATTTTCTAAATTAGCCAAAATTTGGCTTCAGGAAAGATATTTATTTTTAAGCCTGACTACATAAAAATAATTTCTTTTTAGATTACTGATAAGACCTAAAACAAGATTATTCTATAATAAGATATGCTTTTCTTTACTTTTTTTCAAGGTTAGATTAATGACTTCAGCCTTCATGTCACTATCAAAAAAAAAAGATATTCAATCATTGAACATTGAATAAATGTATAATTTAGTCAATAAATAGATTAATTCTATAGTTTACAATTTGAGAATTTAATTTCAAAATGAATAACAGATGCATTAATTAGGACTGAACAAGAATAAAGTAATTCTGGGTAAAGGCTGTTCAACTACGTGTGCTTTAATTAAAACTCTGGGTTATGTATGAGCACTAAGTAATGTATAGAATTGTTGAATCACTGTATTATACACCTGAAACTAATATAACACTGTATCTTAACTATACTGGACTTTAAATTTTTTAAAAGATAATAGTAAAAAGCAATCTTAAATATAAACAGAAAAAATATACAATCAGAATTGAAGGCAAAGATAATTAATAGAGGTTATTCACCTGGAATTAAAATGTTTTTTAACCTTTTAATTTTGGGGGCTTTGGAGAAATTATGTGATTTTACTCTTTTGGGTAAGCATTTCAAGATAATAAAACAATTGCAGCTTACCCTCTAACTAGCTAAAACAGCATTCAAGGGGCATAGCAATTCTCTGAGTCAAGTCAAAATCAATAAGGCATCTTGGGAATCCAACATGAATTTATGGGTAACTAAGAAGGCTAAACACAAGGGGAATAAGGGGTACGTGGGTGGCTCACTTAAGAGTCTGATTTTGGCTCAGGTCATACTCTTGGGGTCCTGGGATCGAGCCCCACGTTAGGTCTCCTGCTAGGCAGGGTGTCTGCTTGTCCCTCTCCTTCTGCCCTCCCCCTTCCCTACCCCTCATGCTCACTCTCTCCGTTCCTCTGTCTTCTCTCCCCACCAAATAAATAAATAAATAAATAAATAAATAAATGCCTTATATATAAAAAATACATAAGGGAAATACGTACAGAAACAGCAATAGATGAAAATTCCTGGTATAACTTGGAGGAAAGGGCCAAGCAGGCTCTGCATGAGGAGGTAGAAATGGACCAGGCAATTGGGTAGACACTCACCATGATCTCTCTGGAAAATACACTGACCATTGTCACTGTGGACCAGTCCCAGGTCTTCATCTTTGGCAGGTGCACCCCCTGGCAACTCTGTCTTTGGTCTGGCCCCCATGGTGAGTGATACAGACAAGAAGCCCTTCACTGCCATCCTGTATGGCGATGGGCCTGGATACAAGGTGGTAGGCTGTGAGCGAGACAATGTCTCCATGGTGGACTATGCTTACCGCAGTAACCAGGTACAGTCCCCTGTGCGCTGCACCATGAGACCTATGACAGGGAGGACATGGCAGTCTTCACCAAGGGTCCCATGGCACACCTGCTGCACGCCATCCAAAGCAGAACTACATTTCCCCCTGATGGTTAAAATTGGCTTACATCTGTGCCAACCATGACCACTGTGCCTTAGCCAGTTTGGCAGGCAGGCCGTCCCCAGGACCCCTGTTCCTCCAGCTAGCCCTGTTCCCTTTGGGCACACTTTTTTGAGCACCCATGGCCTGGGCACCCTCCAACCTATGACAGATGGCCAGCCTTCCTCTTTCAGCACTGCCCACCGCCTGGGAGCCCACATCTCAAGGGCCAGGTAGGTTGGGGTCTTCATAGCCTATATAGCTGCCAGAAAGAGGACCTAGGAAACCAAAGACTGGTGCCTGCCTCACTCCCTTCTGGAATCCTCCACTGGAGCCAGACCAGTTCCTGCCTCCAGCCTCTGCTTCCTTCCTCCGGCCATCTTTGGTCAACAAAGTAGTTTTCTCATGGGTAGGTGGACAACACAGACTGCAGAAATTTTCAAAGCATCTTATTTTTCCAGCAAACGTATTTTACAGACCTGGAGGACCTGGAGCTTCCATGGAACATTCTGGTTCTCCTTTCCCCTCTGGAACCACCAGGCCTCACCAGACTCATGTCCTTACCTTCACAAGAGACCAAGTCCTTCTCTGCAGGATCGGGGTTTGCTCCCTCACTCATTCCAAGGTCTCCCAGGGCTCCCAGAAAGTGAACTCCTTGGACTGGCGATCCAACCCCGGGTAGCATGGCTGGGAAGAGCAGCTTAGGGAGGCAGACCCTTCCCAGCTCTCAATATGCATGCCCAGTCCTCTCTGAAATGACACTCCTGTTTGGAAGGGGAAAATTATTTTTCTCTTTTTGGTGTTGGTTAAAAGGTGACACAAAACACTTAAATAAAACTTTCCAACAAAACACAACATAACAACAACAACAACAACAACAAAAACCTTTCTGAATATTTCCGGCAATAAAAAATAAGGAAGAAAATTACAGGTATAATTTGGACATGGGCTTACTTATAGAAACTGGTACACCCTTATATGGTCCAATATTAAGAGATTACTGATAGGAGCATTTGGAAATCATGGGCCCAGAGAGAGAGAGAAACTCAATGACCTGGATGGATCTAGAAAGTATTATGCTAAGCAAAATAAGTTAGACAGAGAAAGGTAAATACTACATGATTTCACTCACATGTGGAATTTAAGAAATAAAACCAATGAGCAAAGGGGTGGGTGCAGAGAGAGAGAGAGAGAGGGAGAGAGAGAAGCAAACCAAGACACAGACTCTTAGCTATAGAGAACAAACAAACTGATGGTTATCAAAGAGGAGGAGGAGAGAAGATCGGTGAAATAGGTGATAGGCACCAGGTGTGTATGGAAATGAGTCACTCTGTTGTACATTTGAAACAAATATAGCACTGTATGTTAACTAGCTGGAATTCAATTAAAAACCTGAAAAAAGAATGAGGTCCCAGGTCATGTCTGAAGAATTTACTTTGTATCATTCTAACTACCAGAGTGATACATCACATAGTCCCAGAGTACTGAGCTGAAGTTGAATAGATTCTTCCTGCTTTAAATCGCCATTGGTCTTGGGAACAGGGGCAGAGCTCCAGTGATGAGGAGCACAACTTATAAAGTAGCTGGGATACCAGCTGGGCTGAATTGCAAAGTAGCTATTGGCTGGAGATGACTACAAGGTGTTTAGCAGGACACAAACCCTTAAGTAAACTAGGCAAAAACCAGGACGCTTTCCTCATGGCTAATATAGGCATATTTAAAAATAATCCTCCCTTTCAGAGTCCTTTTACCAGAAAAGGAAAATCCAGATATTCCCTATAAAAGAAAAACAAAACACTCTTTCTTTAAAAAAAAAAAAAAAAA